>NW_013672174.1:0-9308 GCF_000517525.1 Limulus polyphemus
GCCAAATTCAATTAATCTGGAAACCTGTTCACTTCACCGTGATACAGCTTCAAATATAGCATACCAAATTCAATTAATCTGGAAACCTGTTCACTTCACCGTGATACATACAGCTTCAAATAACTTTTCTCCATCACGATATATATATTAAATGATGTACATAATTTCACATGCAGGGCATCATTTTTCACGTTTTTATCTCTAATGGTCCGAAATTAGCAGTGTACTCAATAATATCGTACCTATTATATCAATAACTTGTGTTTTACTACTTTATTAGCATGTTAATTTGTTTCGAAGTAGAAGTAAGTGAAAACAATATATTCGAAAACGAGGAGGTTAATTAACGAAATTATGATGACAACTTACTCAAGTGGCAGATTTTACATTTGTGAGCTCGATTTCTCTAAACGTCACGATTATACGCGAGACAAAGCCCAACTTTAAGAGAGTATTGCCGGTATTATTGATAACCATTGTCTAGAGTGTAATGTCTTACATAGTTTAATAGTTTTTAAATTATCATAATAGACAACTTCATTGTTTGTTGTTACGAATTTCGCACAAAGCTACTCGAAGGCTATCTTCACTAGCTGTCACTAATTTAGAAGTGATAGACTAGAGGGAAGGCAGTTAGTTAGTCAACACCACCTGCTACCAACTCTTGATCTACTCTTTAACAAAGAAAAGTGAAATTATCCGTCACGTTATCACGACCCCACGGCTGAAAGGGCGAGAATTTACGTCAATGTTTTTTCTTCCCAAAAAGTGTCACCAGGATTCTTTGTTTTATCTCGCTATATCTGGTATTCCGCTTGGTGAGCTTCCATTTCTTCATACACGGTTAAAACCCTTGTAACTAATATTTATAATATTATAAAGTAACAAACACTCGAATACACGGTGAAAGGGCGAGAATTTACGTCAATGTTTTTTCTCCCCAAAACGTTTCACCAGGATTCTTTGTTTTATTTCGCTATATCTGGTATTCCGCTTGGTGAGCTTCCATTTCTTCATACACGGTTAAAACCATTGTAACTAATATTTATAATATTATAAAGTAACAAACACTCGAATACCGATTTAAAGAAACGTAAAATATTGCACATGACTACTTTAATAAAATGGGGAAAAAAATCCCTGCGCAGAAGTCTTGCACAAATATACAGAACAATGTGTTGCGATTTATTCGAATTCGCTATGTAAGAATTTCTACGGTGAAGTTGTCAGCAAGAAAACCTGACGGCACAGAAACACCGCTAGAAATCATCTATCATAAATTGTATATGCACATGTCGTTCCACGAGTTGCTATGAATATCATATATACACACACATATATTTTGATGTCTAAGTATGCAGTCTTGTAGTCTGTCAAAAAGCTCTTATGCTTAATGATCGAATTCATCATTGAAATTCAACACAGAAATATTTCAGTAAACAACTGTGTCTGAGAGGCTGTACTGATACAACATAGTCTACCGTAGTAGATTATGGATATCTTACGATCTATAAACAGGTTTTGTAACATTGCCTTCTTTCTCTTTCCATAGAAACTACATACCCATGTATATATAGATTACTTCTGTTATCATCTCCGACTGTAGATCATTCAAAGTTCCATTATTTGATACAGAATGAACCAACATTGGAATGTATCTACTTCAAGCTGCTTAGACATAAGTAACTTGGATGGGTTTTGATAGATTGTTTCGGTCTTCAATCAATAAAGACTGGCGTGTTCTTTTCCAAGCAACAGTTATCCATATGGCTACCTACAGTTTTATCAGAACACTTGACGTTCCGCGACATTCAAGAACTCTAGCTCTTTTGGCGATATCAAATTGACTAGATTCTCTTGAGTCTTGATTCGAGCCTAACAGAACGGCTACAGAAAATTAATCTCTGGAATTCCTGCCACATACATATAGAAATAGTATGTCGAAGTAGAACGGCTTAACTAAATAGCTTTGATAATAGAAATGCCGTTATCGGATGTTATGTAAATTTGACTGGATCCTACTATGAAGTGTAATCATAGGTTTGAAGTAATTATGGGTTTGGATATATCATTTTTTCTCAACTACTAAATGTGTGCTCGTCATAATTAACCTCTTATATACAAACACAACAAAATCCCGGCATAATAGACAACAGAAAAATGGTTTGGGATCCGCCCAACATCAAAGTTTAGTACACATAATCTAGCCTATGCTTTGTGTTCTATATTGAAACGTCAGGTTAAATAAGAGTTATTATAAATTGTAATAAGCTTATAAACTCATAGATAAATATAAGTGTAATGTAATGTTGCTGGTAGTATTGAGTTTAAGAGAAGAATATTAATGAATACGTTTTGCATACTCGTTCTAATCTGTAGTCTGGTGGTATAAGTCAAGCTGTTTAGCTATCTTAGTGCATAATATTCCATGTTTTAATCGATAAGAGATGCCGACTGGAGAATTATGAATAATGCAGTAGGATTGTTATTTTTTTCTAACTATCAACGGATGAAAGCTATGGATCAATGGACTTTAAAATTAGGCTTAATAGAACTAAAACGGTGCTGAAGACGAATCGTAACCTGGTTCAAATGCTCCTCTTTATCGACATGTTAAACGAAGTTATCTTATTTTAAGCACTTTATGTATAGCCTGTATACTTTGCTTGAAGTAATTACTATATATTTATCAAATTACTTATATCGAAACTAAGAAAAAATATTAGCTGAAGAGTAACAATACTGATGAGAATAATTTACAGTGTAAAATAAATTAGCGATACTCATAAATAGTGTGTTTAGGTGACAAATACGTCTACACTAAGCTTTAGTGGAAGGAAAGTAAAACACTGTTGACCAGGGAATCTGGGATAATTACATATTCTTACAATCATACGGCAGCCTTAACTTTGTTCTTCGGCAAAGTATAATGTTTTATAATAATATCTGGGGTGAAATAAAATGTACTAATGAAATATGAAAGGATCCCATTTACTTTTTATACTAATTACTGACACTCCGTTATTGAACTAGCTGGTTTGTTGAGAAGCGACAGTCAGAGGCGCTAATATACCTCGCTTCTATACGTTATCAGTCATTAAATGGCTAATTTATCAACTGAGGTTACACGCGACATTTAGATCGTGTTGTCATATGGAAATGTTTAATTCACACGTAGAATAGTGACGTCACTAGGAAATGTATGTGTTTGAAGAAGAGCAAAATCCAAAGATGAATATTTTATGTAATTCTAGTTGGTCAGCAAAAGCTCAGTGTCACGCGTGTTAGCAGAACACGGAGGTCAACAGTGAATGTTACATGTGTCTGTAAAACCTTGAGAAAAGCGTGAATGTTATATGTGCTTGTATATAGTGACATCATGGTAGGATTTGGTTAGTGATCTGTTGTGTTGAAACGCTACTCACAATGTTGTTGAAATAATAAAATAAGTATTAATGGTTGCATGTGTTAAAGAGTTACGTTAAGAGTGAATGTTGCACTTTCATGAACAAATTTGAAGTAAGGCATGATTGTCATTCGCTTTTCATTATGATTGCATATTCTAACTCATGTGTTAAGAGTGAATGTTGCATGTGACATGTATGAATGTTGTTAGTAGCATATGCTAGTGCAGAAACACCATCGGTAATAACATTCGATTATTTTCACCATGACTCTAACTTACTGAATTTCAGTTTTTAATATATCATGCATAAGTAATGTTTCATGGACGTTCAAAAGTTCAGATGTGAGATTGTTTTCAAAAGATGATAATCAAAATATATGTAATAAATTTTAATGATATTTGTATGTAACTCGTTCAATCGACGCAAAATTCAATATATGACAAGTGGTTTTCGTTTTGTTTTGTGAAAAAGAAACTCGTAAACAGTGGGATTTTATGTAAAAACGGAAATGAACAACATATAAAATACTTGATTTGAATCAGAGTTTATAATAATAGTAGAAGTAATAGATGATAATATGCTTTGAACTGATAAAGTATTACTTATTTTAAATAACGACGACTCGATTTAGCAAATGTTCTCTTGGTCGTTAGGAAAAGTAGGTTTAGTCTAAGTTTGTAGTTGTAGAACATTGTCATTGTGACATAGTTTTCAGACTGTATTAGAATCTGAGTGTTGCACAATATGAAATGAATATATATACTTAATAGGTGCTTATTCCTTAATTGAGGATAACAATGAGTTGAACTGGCACGTAGCTTATTTCCCACCTTCCAGTGCGAGCTTGAACAACAACAAAAGTGATAAAGTAATATCAGAATATAGAAGTCCATTAATATTAACAAGAGAGTGTTGGAATGTGAGTCAAGAGAAACATTTTTTATTTCATAATCGTGGCCTGCAGATCCTGAGAGACAATAGCTCAAAACTCCAATGCTCGCGTGAAAGATTGAAGTGGCTAGTTTCGAGAGTTTGTTGTTAGCTCGAAGTTAGTTTTAGTAAAGTGCATACTGGGTAATTTTATTTAAGTAAAACAAGTTTTATACATTTTTTACACAAATTTCTCATTTTCTCAAATCAACTCTGTTAAAGTGATTAACCTTAGCTGACTTTTATTATCAATGTAAGTAGTATGTGGTGTAATAGTAAAAAAAATATATATAATTCTGAAGTATTTGGCACAAATTAGGAAAAGTGAACAAAATTAATTTTCAAAATCATCGGTAGTAAAGGTACAGTGCAATCTACATAACCAAGCTTAGTTTAAAAAATGTACAATGAAAAAATTCGTCACTGGACCAACAAATAACCCTTCAAATTTAATTCAATAAGTTAGATTTCTCTCTAAAATCCCTGGTTAGGATACTCAAACTTTTTCGATATTAAAAACAACTTTTCAAAACCTCGTTGGCTCTCTAAAACTCATATATTCTACAACTTTAAAATAATTATATTTTTTTACAGAATGCAACATCAACAGAAATATCTCTCTTAAGTTCAGTAGTGTTTATACACACAGGAAAAAGATCTGCAACCTAACACTTTCTTTCAAAATAATTGAAAAATTAAAATTTTCTTATAAAAACTATTTTACATTTAACTAAAAAAGAAGACTGTGTGCGCTTCTGAGTAAGATGAAGAAAGAACATAGTATCGCTTCTATTGAACAATGGCGAGTAAGGCAAAGAGAAGCACAGAACCGTTTCTATTAAACAATGGCGAGTAAGGCAAAGGGAAGCACAGAACCGTTTCTATTAAACAATGACGAGTAAGGCAAAGGGAAGCACAGAACCGTTTCTATTGAACAATGGCGAGTAAGGCAAAGGGAAGCACAGAACCGTTTCTATTAAACATGGGGAGTAAGGCAAAGAGAAGCACAGAACCGTTTCTATTAAACAATGACGAGTAAGGCAAAGGGAAGCACAGAACCGTTTCTATTGAACAATGGTGAGTAAGGCAAAGAGATAGTACAGAACAGTTTCTATTGAACAATGGCGAGTAAGGCGAAAGAATAGCAGAGAAACTGTATAACTGTATGTGGAAAACTTAAGGCATTACACAATTGGTCCACGTGGTATGCTTATTATAATTTATTTCTAACTGAGTTAAGATGAGTTACTGAGTCTTTTGTCAAGTAATTTTCAAGCGAACAGGTTGGAATATTTTTAGTAATATCTGTTTGTGAAATTCTAGAAAACTCCAGAAGAAGTATCAATTGATATTGCCTTACATAATCGTAGATTATGTTAGTTTCTTTCAGTTTTTATAAGAGCTTTAATTACTGTTTTAATCGTTTTAGGAACACTTTGTTCAACATAGGAAATGTTATGTATAAAACGTAACAATTATAGCGTTAATCCTCCGATAAGACTTTAGTATGTAACAAGGGAGAACACTTAAATTAAAACAACATGGCCGAAGTTATAAAAACATAGCGTGTACAATATTCATGTCTATATCTTTCACAAGAAAGAAAGTAAACTATGAACAAAGTCATCAGAGATGAAATGTTAGAGTCATTTCGGCTAACATCAAACTACGACCGTTTTCAATTTTCCAGCTAGAATATTTCATCAATCAAAGTAAGCTTTACTAGTCTTTCCTTGTGATTAGACAGTGTAACTTTGCTGTGCTTCTGGTGCTTCAGACGTCCTTCCTAGAATCGTTAAAAGATATATAAGCGATACTGTGTTAGGAATGGATTGTCTGGCACACAATATTTTCTGAAGTACAATAATTTGATACATGGAGTTTTTATGCTTCAATCACGTTTTTTTTTCATTCAGAGTAGAATAAGTTGTAATAATTCTTCTGTCGTCACTTTCTTAAAATATGTTTATTTTTATAATACTGTTTGACTGGATATAATGTGATGTTTCCGCAAAAGAGTCAAAAGAAATTTCAGTTGCTTAACTTGATAATTCTAAACCGTATGTGGAATAAACTATGAACATCAGGCACTTAATGCACTAAAATATTCATTAGTTTAGCAAATACAAAATGAATTTGGTTTATTAGTGATGCAAGTGTTACAAACATCCTCATTAAAATACAGGATTACTTAAGTAATTAATTTGATAATGATAATAGCATTCTTAATTTAAAATTATAATCTCTCCTCTCCTCTTTTAATGAACTAGATTTAAAACAATCTATTTCCATATATGTTTATGCTATTGCTCTACAACAATAATTAAAAATCTTGAAATCGTTATGAAGATTCATTCAGACCGGTTCAACAGCGACAAATTTTTCTCTGTCTCTTCTTCTTCTTCTTCTTTTTTTTTTATTCTGAAAAAAGAGATTTGTTCAATAATTTGATAGTATCTTGAGATCTGGCAAATAAGGTCTTACCTAATCACTTATCAACTCCAATTAAACTGTGACAGCTGTTAGGTTAAGTTGGAGGAAAATATAATACCATGATGTATCAGTGGTTTATTTCCACATCAATCATTCTATTAGCTGGTTAGAATACAGTGTGCCTGTCAATCATTACCTGATTCCGATTATTACTCAAAGAAACTTAAAATTACAACTGACTGTCTATTTTTATGTTTTTTTTTATAGTAACACTAAAAATCTTAGAGATGAATAAATACAAACATACAAAGACTGACATAAGTAGAATAAGAAACAAACATTTGTAATATTTATAAAAAAAGTTTTAAGTTCATTATCTTGCTTATTGTCAAATATCTTTCATTTTTGGTTACTTGCATAGCAATCCCAATTAAAACAAGAAATCTCATTTACTGGAACTGTGATTTGTAAACATGAACGTTATTTTATGCGCACATGGAATAAACGGACAGGTCGGATACCTCTTAGGATTCAGGCATGAGAATCCCTAATTTTGAACTACTGACCAGAAAAAACAACAATACAAAAACAGCCATCCAGCAGCCCCCCCCCCGTTACCACATGAGCTAGGCCTGGCGTTTTGAAACGAATACCAGATTTACTGTCACTTTTAAAACGCGTCTACAGCTGAAAGAATGATGTTCAGCATGATTTCTTAAACTTCGTGAAGTTATATTCTCTAAAACTTTGTAATTTTTTGCTTAAATTACTCAGTTTATATTTATTTATTGCATAAGTTACTAAATTATTTGCTACTTGATCCTTGAGTTATTTCAATTGTTGATTACAAATCTTATGTAAATAGTTTTTTCCCGCTGCTGTTTACTCAGATTACTCCTAGTTATTCGATATTTAATATATTGATTATTTAGGTTGTCCTTACTTAAATTAGTGGTTATTAAAACATGAATTATAATTTCTCACAATTTGATGCCTTCCCTCCCTCAAGTCGCTCAGTCGTAAGGCTGAAGGTTTATAACGCTTAAAACCGGTTTCAATACCCGAGGCTGGTTGGCACAGAACAGATAGCCCATTGTGTAGCTTTGTGCTGTTTAGCTACAAACAAACAACGTCACAATTTAATCTTTGCATCATTAAGTCTTTTAAAATCTTTTGATTTCTTTATCGTTTTTCATTATTCGATTTCTGTTATTCATAAAAAAAATGATCGAGTATCTTATAGCATTTTGAAAATTTTCCTTGATTTTTGAAAGTTTTCTTTGTTATTATTTTGTTAACCCCTTGAAATCATCATCTAGTATACTAAGAGAACTATCGAATGAAGGATCTTAGTTTTACTCAGTTTACTTAGTTTTACTATATCTATTAACACGGGTCTAGTGGGTTGTGTGTTTTGCTTGTATCGTGATTATGTTCATTAAACACGATTAACACTCTGCTAGAAAACATCCGGTAAAAAAAAGGAAGATTCATAATCAAGTATTAAGAATCTGGGTTTCTGTATGCCTAGATAATATTTCTAGTTAATTAATGAAACTAAAATATTTTCCGTAGTTAATCTACGAACTTACAATTAAAATTCCGGGGGTCAATTTCCAACGGTGGACAGAGTACATATAGTCTATTGTGTAGCTAATTTCAACCATAAAACCAACAGGGTGAACTTTTACAGGTAACTTAGATTAAAGTACATAATGGCTAATATATCAAGAATTACTAGTAAAATGTTTGATATTAAGAAATATGATAGTTCAACGGATCTTTCTTAAGGTCCTAAGTGTTGGTAGTTATATAACTTGTTTTTCTCATTGAAAAAACCACATCAAGCTAAGAAGAGGTTTTTTTTTAAATTAATGACTCTTCAGTTTGGAAAAAGGTAGATAATTATATCCAATATGTAATAATATTTTTAGGTAGTAAATAACGTTTAGAATCTAAATAATTAAATCATCAAGAAAATAAATAGAAATCGAAACTTCTATTTTTTCTAGGTCTTATTTCATTTCAGATGCGATGTCTCAGAATTTATGACCTATATATGTTATCGTTAGCTTTAGTTTTTAGTTTAGTTTTGTTTGTTTGTTGTTAAGCTCAAACCTACACAAAGGGTTATCTGTGCTCTGCCCACCGAAGGTATCGAAATTCGATTTTTATCGTGAAAAGATCTGATACATACCACTGAGCCACCGTGTAGGTAAGATACGTAATGATGAGCCACCGCATAGTTCAGATGTTAAATACAAATACATAGCTACTTCAAATTGCTTCCACAGTGAAGTAAGTTAGTAAGTAGTTATTCCATTTACTATTTCAAGTATTTGATAGCTACAACGGATCGTTTTATTCTGTCAGAAAAATATTCCAAACGATAAGAATATAACCTGGACCTTAAATAAGTGTTAAAGAATACGAAGAAAATATCAAATAATTAAAACAGATGAATTGTTTGTTTTTGAACTTCGCGCAAAGCTACGCGAGGACTATCTGCGCTAACCGTCCCTAATTTAGCAGTGTAAG
>NW_013672174.1:10265-21702 GCF_000517525.1 Limulus polyphemus
TGAAAGGGCGAGCATGTTTGGTGTGATGGGGATTTGAACCCGCGACCCTCAGATTGCGAGTCGAGTGCCTTAACCACCTGGCCATAAAACATATGAATCAGTTTATTAAATTGCCTTCTCATTGTTTTTAACCATAAAATGTTAATAGAAAATATCTAATCAATTTACCATTGATTGATACGGCATGGTAGCTGATTTTAATTCTAGAAATGTTATATATTATTCGGATTTTCAACATAAATAAGTCTCATCAGAGATCCGGTTGGACCTGGCATGGCCTGGTGGTTAAAGCGCTCGACTTGCAATCTGAGGGTTGCGAGTACGAATCGTCGAATCCAAACATGGTTGACGACTGGGCCAACCACCCAGGTGTAAAAATTCTTGCCATTAGGGTCGTAATGATAAAAAAAAAGATCTGGTTACTTTAATCCTTTTTAAAAAATTCTAACACGGTTGGTATTAAAGTACTCCCATTGTTCTAATATAATTTTGTTTTGTATCATTAGCAACCTCAGAGACTCAGGAAAGTCATCAATGTAAGAATAGTTTAACTGATACAACGGCGTTTTACATACACATGCACGTTATGAAGTTTGTTCTAAGAGTGTGTACATGTTATTTTCTATGTTTTATTTTACATTTCCTGTGTTCGAGTCCGGAGAAACCTTTCGCCGAACATTCTATGCATTTCGCGCAAAGCTTCACGAGGGCTATCTGCGCTAGCTGTCCCTAATTTAGCAGTGTAAGACTAGAGGGAAGTGTCATCATCACCCACCGCCAACTCTTAGGCTACTCTTTTACCAACGAAAATCGGATTGACCGTCACTTTATAACGCCCCCACGGCTGAAAGGGCGAACATGTTTGGCGTGATGGGGATTCGAACCCGCGACCCGCAGATTGCGAGTAGAGCGTCCTAGCCACCTGGCCATGTCGGCCCTACAGGTAGTAAATACAATGTATCTTTCAATGCGAAAGAGTACAACTGTGTTTGAATAAACAACACTAAATACAACTGCTTCCCAAACGTACTAGGTATTTAAAGCTTTAGTGAAAAAAAAATATAATGAAGTCAGTAAAAACAAGTAAAATAGACCTGATGATAAGAAACGACGCCTTTATTCTATTGGGCGTATTTCTTCACAATGTTCTATTTTAATTATTTTTAATGCTTTTAATTATTTAGATAGTATTTCCGTCATGTGAGCTGGAATAGTGTGGAAGTGCATTCCTTGGACGACCAGAAATCGTCCAATAAAAGACAAGTACGGTGTGAGGTAGTAAATCAATTCACTAGTTCTATTAGTTGAGAATAATTTATGAACAACTTATAACTATCTTAGAAAAAATAAAATAACAACTTATGACATGACTTTTAACAGCTTCAGAAAAGTTAATAGTTTGTGAATAACTTAAGAACAGATTATGTAAAGTTCAAGAAGAGCTTATAAATAGCTTCTTGAAAAACTTGCAAATATCTCAAGAATAACTTATGAACAAATCATGACTAGCTTAAGAAATGTGACCGCAAGTGATAAAAACGTCATGAATAACCTGAGAAAAGGCTGTGAAAATGTAAAGATTAGGTAATGAATAGAGTAGGGGTATATGAAGAGCTTATAAATACACTAGTTCCAACTCACAGCCTAAGAGAGGTTAAGAAAAGCTAGAAATTAGGTTATGAATAGAATAAGAAGAGTTTATGAAAACATTAGTGCCAACTACACTGAGTTTATGAAAAACATTAGTGCCAACTACACTGAGTTTATGAAAAACATTAGTGCCAACTACACTTTTTAGATGATTCTTCCTGTATTGACTGTCTGAATAAATGGACTCAAGGCAAAAAAAAACAAATAACTTAAATTCAGTGAATTCTTGCTAATGTCGTCCAGTTTATGACGTAAAAATAATATTGGTTTTATAAGATTTAGGGGTTTGTGATTAATTTTTAATTTACCATATTGTAATTTAAATTAATTTAAGTGTGCGAATAATAATTCACATAAATTACGGCTAATTTATTATTCGAAATTATATAGCGGACAAGCTGTTTAATGGTTCTATATTTATGTTACATTTTTTTTTAAAAAGTGTATTAGACCTCTATGACACATATTCCGACCAATGAAAGAGTGTATTAGGCCTCTATGTCACATATTCCGACCAATCAAAGAGTGTATTAGACCTCTATGTCACATATTCCGACCAATCAAGGAGTGTATTAGGCCTCTATGTCATATATTCTCTTTTCAGTTTTACCTTCAGTGGATTGGCCGTACCCTCTTCTGTGAACTGCAGTTTTGTCCATTCAATGATCATAGTGAGCACAAGCCTTTGGTTCGCTGACCCAAGGCGAAACTAGTCTACAGCACAGGGTACGGCCAATCAAGGAGTGTATTAGGCCTCTATGTCATATATTCTATTTTCAATTTTACCTTTGTTGAAAAAAAAATGAAATCTGTAATGTATATATAAAATATTGATTTTGAGTTTCCAAGAAATATTAACCAACGTTTTGATGAATACCGATACAAATTTTTATTAAAAATGATATCATTGATTTGTTTTATGCCTAGATTTTGATTGATTCCATTCACTCAAAATCCTTGCTAAACTATGAAAGAATGATCGGCTTCTCTGGGCTGTTTTCATCGCAAACATAGATTAAAAAAAGAGCTGAGAGGCATAATTGATCTGTGCCTCACACCACAATTGTCACTTCAATCAATGGCATACACTATTAAAAAATCTGTAAACTTTACGGCAAAAATACTGGCAACTCAGTTTCCAGTAGCTTACTGTAAATTTTACGATACGCCGTAATGTAAAAACGATGCTCATATATTATAAGCGTATAATTTACTGTAAATGACATTATATTTTACTAAAAACATTTAGATTCAGTTTATCATAAAAACGTAACCTATTATTTTAACAGTAATTTTTAAAAAATGATCACTGCAATTACTTTAGCTATATATAAATATTACTTATTCTATGATTATAGATATTTGCCTATATACGAATATATATGTCAGGTTTTTATACGTATAGATGTGTGGGCAGGATTCTTTACAGTAGATGCCAATGACTTGTTAACGATAAATTTTCACAATAAACGGACAGCAAAGAATACACATGTTTAAAATAATATTTTCAAAACGAGTCAAACTTATGTTCAAATTTCCGTTACACAGTTAATCTCCATAGTTGTATCCAGAGCTTTAAATAATCGTCTCTTTTCGTCAAAGTCCACACAGGCTGGTTCAGTTACTTTAGAACACTATTGACAAGACGAATTTATCTTCTATACTCTGTTATCACAATATAATCAGTGATAAATTCACTTACGTTACACTGTTGGTTACCACAGTTGTATCCAGAGCTTTAAATAATTCTCTTTTATGTCAAAAGTAACTGTTTCAGTTAGTTTAGAACCCGATTGAAAAGACGAATTCTTCTTCTCTACTCTGTTCTTTCAAAACAATCTGTGATTATTACAACTTTTAAAAGCCGCCACTGTACACTCTTTATGGCTAAACTTACAAACACAGTTAGATCTATTTGACTATATTTCTCACCAACGTTGTCTTACTTTCACTAACACTAACTTACTTGTACTAACTTGGTCACCTATATATATATATATCTATATTGCCCAACTGAGGCCTATAGTTTTTACAAACCACGAGACGTTATGATGTAGCAATACTCACTTAAAGCAACGCGAAAATACAGAAGGTTCGAGTAACATGACGTCAATTCACAACAATTGAACTACACAACAAATGATTCGTAAACAGTTATGAAAGCAAATTTGCCGTAACTATCCCTTCTAAAAATAACTTACTTTAACGACCGCGCAATATAAGTTAAATACAGTCTCGTATTAAACTTTAAAATGAACAGTCATATGTATCTAACAGTATATGAATCTTAAAATTTACAATAGACTCTTTTTAACTGATATTGTAATAGTTTAGATTGATATACTTTCTCAGAAGTTATGTTTTTCTGTCATTTGAACTACAACTTACATGGTCGTGATGAAAATTGAATCTAGATATAAAAAACACCTGTGAGATACTTGCTTACTTCTCTGTCTTGTTCAGGTGTTATATGAACATCTATACGTACAGCTTAAGAAATTGCAAGCAAATGCAATGTAATCGATTTTGTAAATTATTAAATTTGTAAATAGAAATAATCACACCAAAGTTTGAGAAAATATTTTAAATACACATAACTTGCATACAAAGAGTGTTACCTAAGAATATTAAATATAATAAAATTGATAGTGATGATACTTCATGGTCGCAGTCTCTATTCACTCTCATTGTCTCTGATGTCATTCAGAAAAGTTAACAAAGAAGGAGATACAAGGTGTTTTCTTCTAACCTTTGTTCTACCTGCTTGATCTATTTTTATGAAATACCTGAAAGACAACATTTTACATTAGGATCCTAGCACACAAATAATTAACTTTAAAAGATAATCAATTAGGAATGTGAAAGAAAATTATCAACACTAAAACGTTATTCATATTACATTTTCAATAATACAAAGAAACACCAGTGTTTCATAGAAACTTTTATGTCAGCTATACATATAAGACTTTTTATCAAAACAACACTCCAAAATCCTGGTATGGAACGTTAATTCATATCGAAACAAGTCAAAAACCTTAATCAAATATAAGAAATTTGAAAAACCCAAATACTCAAATTCTACTGACTTCTCCTTCTTTTTAGGAAGCAAAGAATAATAGAAATGTAAAATTTACACGAATATGTAATGTAACATATATCACTATTACACACAAAATAATACAAGCTTCAACAGAAAATAGTACTCTTGTATAAGTTCCAGTTCTAAAAACATTTTGGGTGATATTCCAAATCGATATATATAGCAAATAGGTTTCTTTACCAGAAGCAAAAAATAACTGGCACAGAAAATAGACGATCCTTTTAAGGAAAGAAAAAGAAGTAATAATAATAATCAAAATATTCTTACTCTTACCTATTTACAGTAACGCAAGCGTTAGAAAACTTAAAAAATGCTAATGTGTAAGTCATGCATAATAAACACTGTTAATGCTACTTTGTGATGTCTAACCTTTACAAAGAACTGAAGCTATTTCATTTTTTAAAGCTACCAATTTAAGACTACACAGTGTAAAAGTTGTTTACTATCATTAGTATTAAATTGAATATAAACAGTGTAACTATAGATAGATTTGGGTGAAAAACATGCTGCCCATCCTTTGTGCTAACTCATTCATCATGGTTTATTATCCCATGATTTTAACTGGAATTTCTAATAATGCTACAAAGAGATGTAAATAAAAAAAACCACTCGAAATCATTAATACTTACCAAATTTTGTGAAAAGCTACGTCGAACTTGTTTCAAGCTTTCTCCTGAAGATATTTGATTTTCGACGTAAATCCCACATTCCATAGTGAGCACGCGCTTGTATAAAGAGGTTAAAATTTTCCCATTTTTAAACTTAATAAGAAATAATGGTAGTTATACCCCCAATATTATGTAGCAACCTACATTTTATACAAAAAATATTTTATAGTGCAAAACGGTATTTTAGTTGTTAAAAATCTCTCGGAAGGCAGGCATGTTCTTCTTTTCCTCATCTAATGAGTCGCCTCTGCTCATTATACTCTTTGTCAGTGTTATCATCTGTCTGATTGGGTGGCATATAACACTTTTTAAACACTTATTATCATTGAAACCATTACTTTAACCATTATAAATTCAACCTGTTCGATACCATTGCAATACCACTTGTTTAGGTTTTCATTTTTGACAGTATACAGTTCATTCCTTAGAGAAAGCCCACTCTGTCCGTCTTCTATAAAGTCTATCAGTATCAAATAACTTATATTCTCAAATAAAAACTAATAATTCTGTCATCAATATTCTCCAAATCTAACAAAGTTCGAGGAAATAACATTATATCATAGTTTCTCATTTCAACTTGAGATCCGGAACTCATCCATTTAGTTATTGATACTCCTGACATTAGAATAATAGAAACTAAGTTTATCTTTAAATCCGGTATTTAATGTGTAACGGTCTTAAGTTTTCTCAGTCTCCTCGTTATTCTTTCTATCATATTAATTAATTTATTTCCAAGTTCCTAAGCTCACTCACCACTGTACAGGTTTACTTTAAATTGTCTTTAATAAATTTCTTTAATGCTTCCGTGAACATCTTACTTTCTAGACTGATCAAGTTGAGCTTATCTCTGGCATATGATTCACCCTCATCCTGAAAACTACCCCTATCGTTCTGAACATATCCATGATAATATTTAATTTAAGTCTTGGATTTTGCTAAGTACTCTCCACAGAACCACAAATATATTTTTATCCTTTAAAGTCTGCAAAAGCTCTTTATACTTACTATTCAGTTCTTTTTTTCAAAATTTTAACATAAATGGCTCCTAAATGCAAAAAAATAAAAATAAAACAGAATCTACTTGGTACCAGTAATAAAACTGTGAAGACGCTCTATCATGTCTTATACTTTAACACCAGGCAAACAAATTCTAGTTCTAGTCGTTCTATGCCCCTTACACAAACAAAGTTATCAGCATACTAAATGAGAGAGACCCCTCCTTGTATACTTATGCCACTCCCTTCATCACTATAATCTTCCAAAGGTTCAAACCTATTAGAGACTGGTACCTCAATGATAACTAATCTTTTTTTATAGTCCGAACGTTTTAAACTTAGCACTCTACTCCTAACACTCTCTCAAAGCATCCTTTACCTCAATTATATTTGCTGTCTTGTTTCCTTGATTTCTGTTCTTAATCTACTACTTTCCCAAAATAAGATTATCTTGAAGCCAGAAACAAAAATACCAACACATTTAGGAAGTAATTTGCTTTTCGTTAAGGTTGTGGTTTTGGATACTAACACGATTACAAAATGTTGTGTTTTCTTTAAGGTTGTTTTGGAAACCAATACAGTTAATATAAGTTACGATTTTATATATATTAATATATTAGTAAATTGTTATCCATTGTCTTATGAATGTGGTTTGGGATACACAGTTACGAAATCTTATGTTTTTTTCATAAAAATTATGGATTTAGATACCAATACAGTTACAATATTTATTGAACCTGAAACTTTCGAGAACTTGTAAACTTTGAGCTGCAGGTTCCTTAGTCATTAAAACTGGACGGTTTGTGTTACTTTGGACTTCCCAACTGTAAGAGATGGTGCTAAATTTGGAATGTTGGCACACACACAGTGAAATATTCATTATTCTGCTCTTTATTGCAAAAACGCCAACATATAACTGTGCCTGCTATTTTCCCAGACACTTAAATGTAGGAAAGATAAGAACTTTTCACAATCTTTTACTTTCCAAAAATTGCCAGTACCCCTTGATCTTTATGCACAGCAACAAAATCTCTATTTGTCCAGACACCACTTTGACTGTTTCAGCTTGTTAGAGTATAATATACTGGTACAATATAGTTATATAGATGCCAACTTACTGTACCATGTTGTCAACCTGGAAGAAACGATTATTGTCTTTACTTCCAGAGGAGAACCACAATTCTTAGCACTAAAGTCTGTCACGAATGAAAACTTAGAGTATGACCACACATAAATAAGGAAATTGATGACAATCAGTTGATGATCTCTAGATACATAATATGCAAGCAACAAGTGTCTAGTTTCTGTTTCTTCGTGACCAGTTTCTAAAACTAGCATATTTTCTAACAAACCACTTTGAACAACCAGTGAACTTGTTCTATTCTTGGACACCGTACAGGTTTCCTGCCCACTAGAAGGCTGTGTGGTTATGTATGCAAATTACAAGCTCACTTTATGGAAGGTGTGCTACGAGACCAGGTTTGACCATGCTCAGCTACTGTCTAAGAACAATATATTTAATTAGCTATAGTCATTATATGTTTGATATTAAATATGTTCTATAAAGACAGCTTGCTTTAACCAGAAGTTAATGCTGTACTTTTAAGTATGGTTGTGGCGTTATATACCAAGAATTACAGTATGTTATGGTTTTAGACACCAGTAGAGTTAGAGTATGTCATACTTTTCAGTAAAGTTGTGGCTTTAGTTATCAAAAGAGTTCCACTATGTTATGCTTTTCAGTAAGCTTGTGGTTTTAGTTATCAAAAGAGTTCCACTATGTTATGCTTTTCAGTAAGCTTGTGGTTTTAGATACCAACATAGTTATAGTATCTTATGCTTTTCAGTAAAGTCGTCTTTTCTGCGCAGACAACTCCAAGTTGTTAGTTATTTTTAATATTACGGTTTTGAGTAGAATGTGTTGTGTTTTCCGTTAATTTATCGTTTAGATGAATTTGCATGAATTTAGATGAATCCTTTCTTAGGATCTTATATTTTGCTGTTGCTTAATGCTTAATAATTTACAGAAATTGATGAAGAAAATAATGTATGCAATATCTATGTTTAATATATAAGCATTTACCGAATGCTAATAGTGTTATGTATCTCATTCATCAATATGTTTTAACAGAAATTTTATATTCAATCGTTTTCTTCACTCTCATCCACCATGATTTCTATAACATCTGTCATCTTCAATATCAAAACCAAATTTCCGGGTTTTTAGTTGTTTTCTGATATGGCTTTTTGACATGAATATTTTTCTTTTGCTCGACAATAAACACAGAAATACATAAATGTATATGGGTTGATAATTGAAACTATGTTTTTATGGCTTTGAACTTAAAATATCAACTGCAAACCATTCCACGATAATAAGTAAGACGGTAACAACCTTATTGCTATTAGAAACACTTGAGACAGAAAAGATTTGCTAATGCCGTTGTAACTAGCTTTGGAGATTTTTTGGACTTAAATATATATATTTATCTGGGTAGAAATTACTTTTGATACACATTTTGGGTGCAAATTAAATTTTCGTTCGAAAATTAAATCTAAATAAATGTTTATGAACATGTTTTCTAAAAATTTATTATATTGTTGTAACAATATTTTTATGGAGAATGTCTATGTTTTTTGTAATATTTCACGAAAATAAATTTTTTGTGTATATTTGGTCATCTTGTGTAATATGTCCTTGACCATATTTTTTACATATGTAAATTGTAATGTTATCGTCAAATCTTCTTGATAAAGGCTTATAGATTGAACCATATGAAAAACCGGTTCTCGAACAAATATTCCTACATTATCAAATGTCTGACTCTGAGATTTATTAATTGTTATTGCAAAGGCAATGAATTTTATAGTGAAGAAACAAAGTCACAAAGATATAAATTTTTATTAAACTTTTTCATAAATTTTCCGACTAAATTTTTAAAAACCTCTTATGGAAGGTGAAAGTCATCAATAATAATGTACTGTAGCGTCATCGATTGCTTTGAAAAGATATTTAAGTTGTTTTGGACATATACAGTCATATTATATCTTATTTAATCTATAATTGTATTTGTATTTTTCCGAATATTCAAAGTACTTGTTTTAAATATGATAACAAACATGTAAAGAAAGAAATATTATAATAAGCAAAATCAGTCAAGTGTTATAACCACTGTGACACTCAGTCTTTTAATTGAGTGTTAACAAAGAATTCAAACGCCTAATGTAAGCTATCATGTTACTGTGTTTTCCTAATATTATAATATCTTTCTCTAAGCATGATGAATTAATAATTTAAAAAAATTACAAAAAATTCCCAGTGGTCTGTGACTTGAACTTGAGACAAACCACTTTGCTATTTTGAACAGAATCTAGTGTTATCGATAAAGAGAGCATTCCAACAGAGTGTGGCTTTTATTATATAGTTACTAATATGAATATACACACACACAAAAAAGAGAAAGAATAATTCAATCATTTTTCATCTTACACACCTTGAGACATGGTTATTATTATACTTTAGCGATGCATACATATATGAGTACATAAAAACCTGAAAAACAATAAAATAAAATAATGCCACCATAGGAATTGAATTTTGTTTTGTAAATGGCGTCTCTACAGTACATAAAGTGTCCTTCTTTGTCTACTGAAGATGGTGAATCATGCTGTCCACCGAAACATGTATAATGTGTTTTATTTAACAGTATACAAATAAAGTTATTATGCACATGAAAACATTTGCGTTGTGATATGTATTGAAAGTCTACACAAGAGCCGTCAGTCTAAAGTACTTAAGATACCACATCCTTTTTCTGAATGAACTTTATTACTTACAATAGAAGCACTATTTTTCATGGACATCTATATGTATAGTCGAAGGAGGTATTATTTTGTTTAAAAGGAGTGTAGAAGGTAATCACGGTGACGTTTCTTGGGTTAATCTGAAAACTTCACAGTTACAGGCCGCTCTACTCTTTAAACTGAGTGTATCAAGTACCTTCTCTGAAAAAAAGAAAGCCATAGTACTTGGAGCTTTCTTGTGTTTAAAGTGAGTGTGCCATAGTTACTGCAGTGTTTTGTTGTTTACCGTACACGCTCGCTACTTTTTGTTTCAAATTCTAGTTTCCAAAAAATAGCTTAAAATATGTTTTTATTTTGTAGTTCTATAGTTCTTAAGCTATTTTTACACTAAAAACTTTATACATATAATGGGTTATATGATCTTATATAATGGGTTATATGATCTTATATAATGGGTTATGTGATCTTATATAATGGGTTATATGATATTTTCCTCTTTGAAGAAGTAAATACCTTGTATTTAACAATCGCTCCTAGAATCAAGCTATGAATACATTAGCCTTAAGGCCATTTTTCTGTTTCAAGAATGCGCGAACATTCATCTAATACGTAATCCTAATTTGAAAATTTTCGTAATTCTCATCTATGAACATTTACCAGTTTTGAGTATTATCGCTGTATCATAAGAACGTTGTTCAGTTACGAATACATATATCATACTTAACATTCACAACTGTGTACACCATTTTGTCAAGAGAATCCCCTTTTAAAGTGTGTAAATCAAACTTTTAAGGGCGTCACTCTATTAAAAGTGCCTATATATGTTAGTCTTGAGGATATTCCTGTAGTTGAATTTATTAAATCACAATTCCATGGTCAGTACTGTATATTAAATGTGTACTTCGCATTCCAAAAGCATTTTTCTATATTATCTATTTACATTATATCCCAAAGCAATCTTTTGTCTAAATTGTGTATATCACACCTCAAAAGCAATAATCTGTATACCCTATATACATCTCATTCAATAGCGATCTTCTGTATAAAGGGTGTACATCATAGGCTCAAGAGTGTTTTGGGGTATAAGATATAAGCATATTATTAGGTCGTCAAGAAATTAATGTCGCGTTTTGGAACACTTACATTAACTATCCCCCCCAAAACATACATCATGTATAATAGTTAAACGAACCGCCTAAACGTCACGTTAGTGTAGTCCA
>NW_013672174.1:22304-27564 GCF_000517525.1 Limulus polyphemus
CTGCCACCTGTGCTGACTTGCACGCTTACCCATCTATTATTCATTTTACCCATTTTCTTTTTCGTCGCTTGGCTGACGAGAGGGCGTAACTCTCTATCGGCCCGTACCACCCCCCGGGATAGGAATGAAATAACGGTTATGTTGTTGTTGTTGTTGATATTTCATTCGCCCCCCCCGGCATGGTCAGGTGGTTAGGCCATCGACTCGGAATCTGAGGGCCGCGGGTTCGAATCCCGTGGGTTTTTTTTCAGTGAAATTGGGGGCATATCATCTGCTGATGGCGCCCCCATAAACAGATAAAAAATATTTCATTGGTGGTAGTGTCCAGGGTCACTGATGAGAAGTGGAATTCTCCGAAACTAGTCTGGCTCACAGACACACACCCCAATGAAAGAATAGACCATTCTAAGCTTTTACTTGTTGTTAAACAAATGTTTAAACAATTCTATTTATTCTATTAATTTTTCTATTACATAACATACACACAGTGTGGAAGGTGGGCATTAGCACTCTCTATGGAGGAATGCAATATAAAATAATGTCCACTTCTATTGTAGTAATACAGATAAAGTTCCTATTGATACGAAGAGCTGTTTCTGGAGTTATTCCCACTTCGTACTTTGACTCATGACCTTATATAAACTTTGTGTGAAGAGCAGTGAATCTACCTAAAACAAAATATCTTATTTCAAGTGCTGTATCGTTACTAAGTCATAATAATTTGTCCAAAATACTGTACTGTAACTGTACCCAAAGCGTAATTTCTTGTTCCGAGTACTGTACTTTGCTTGAAACATAGTTTTGTTTGAAATACAAATATTGGTATAAAGGGTTCTTATACTTAAAGTGTGTATATTCTAATATCAAGAATGACATTTATAATGATTACATTCTAGTTTAATGAATGCATTTTGTTTAAGGTATATTGTAACTGAAAAAACAATTCTTTCTTTAACTTGTAGGCATAGTAATTTAAAAACTAGTTTTCTCAGTCAAAATGTCTAGATCTTTGCACCTTTATTTATTAAACACTATTTATTAAACATTGAAAAATTTAAATATATGGTTATGAACCGCGATTTGGAACAACCAAGTCTTCCTTCCGTACAATAGCCATTACTAAAAGTTGTAATATAGTCTATTAGTGGCTTATAAATATGAGACTTAATGTAACAGACAAGCCATTGAGAATGAAATCTGGTATCTGTGGAAACGTCGAGCAGTTTCGCCACTTTCTTGTATGTTTTTTCTGACGTTTAATATTATAATTAACTATTTCCCACTGGTTAAAGTTTTTGATCTTTGTACCTGTTTAAACTTTTTTATATTATTGATAAAAAACAACAATATAAAATAATAATTACGTATTCTAAGGGAGTTCTTATTTTCAAAATGTGTACAGCACTGCTCATATATTCAGTGTTTGAACATTCGTATAAAAAGAGTTTAGAACTTCTTGCATACATTTATAAGATCTAAGAGCGTCGTTCATCCTTCAGAGAATGACAGCTCTAACGTAAAGACAGTTTCATGTTTACCTTAAATACGTTCTACTTCTTTTAGGCGTTTTTATTTTGATAGAGTGTAAAGAACTAAAGAAGTTCAAGTTAAAAAATATCTGCTAAGAAAAGTAGTAGCGGGTGTAAACTCTAATTTGAGAAACGTTCTTCTGTTTAGAATGTTTATCATCTTGTCTCACCGCTGATCTCATGTTCACAGATATTTCCTTTTGTTTTTGTGTGTCTTCTCATGTTTAAACGTGTAAGACATTATATAGCAAGAGTTGTTTTAGCATTAAAGCTCAAACAACTATTTTTAGGCCCTAGTAAATATAATATAAAATAAGAGATATCAATGTCGAAGTGTTAAGCATTTTATCAAATTCAGCTATATAAAATATTAATATTTTGTGTGCTATATCAAATGATGTGTTATTGTAGTGATCAGTGGTTTTCGTTTAATCGTGAGAAGTTACACAGAAAGAAATAATTCTGCTTGTAAATAAAGATTGCTTGACATGATTGGAACTAAAATCTTGATCGGTGTGAAGGTGAAAGATCATGACAAGTAGTTAGAAAGAGCATAAGTAATTACTTTTATGTTTTATTGGAAATATCAATGGTTAACATTTTACTTAATATTAAGTTTGTTAGCGTTTTACAAAATGTTGTAACGACAAAATGCATTATTGTTTTGCTTTCATTGTGTTATTTGAGACTGTATAACTCCTTAAGAAGAACTGTTCATCACTCCAAAAACTTGGAGCATAAATAAATCTCTTTATTCTTTGACGATCCTTCACGTTTTTGTAAAGAGTTAAGCTATACTAAGTCCTTCAAATCTGAGTAGACCCACTAACCCTTCAGCAGCAATTACATTGGAATCATACTGAAGCCATGTGTAAAATTGATGTTGGTTTTAAAGTGGTTTGATTTTCCACATATATATTTGTTCTTTTTTCACTCTTGTTTGTTTTCATGTTTTTGGTTTCATTATAATTAAAACCGGTTGTTCAGAAAAAAGCCTGGATTGATTAAAAGTATTTTTAAAACATTAATTGTAAATTTACGTAGCACTAGCAGGTTTAAATTTGTTTTATGACAGTGTTATTATTTTATGATGATGTTTGTCGAATATTTTATTAAAAACTGCGCTAAATTAGTATTGGACAAAACATTCAAAAGTTGATTTCGAAATTAAAACTATGAAATGCCTTTTGTTTGAATTATTGAACGACATTCAAATTACTTTTTTTTTATTGCTCAGAGTTTCCGGAATTTACTGCTCTAGTCGGAAGATATGCAGAACTACCGTGTAATGTTAGTCGACCTGGTTCGGATGACGCGGTTTCCCTTGTTCTCTGGTACAGAGCAGATGTTAACGCACCGATCTATAGTGTTGACGCTAGAAATGGAAAACTAATGGCTGCCAAACATTTTTCTTCGGAAATTCTTGGCAACAGAGCATTATTTGACCTACGAACCCAACCTGCCATTATGCGAATAGAACCAGTGGAAGAGAAAGATGCAGGAGAATATAGGTGCCGTGTGGACTACCGCTGGGCAAGAACAATGAACAGTGCAGTTACGTTATCTGTGAAAGGTGATGCTTTGTCAAATTATCTTTTGCAATTGAAAAAATGTATTGATTAATGGCGAAATTTGAGTCATTCCGTATGAATTTGTCTCTGCCGTTTAGATTTGTCTCTATCATTCATACCAATTGTATATACACAATTACTGTTTTTGGTTGCATATTACGAGATAATTACAATAGATGGAAGTCTTGGGGAGATTGAGTGTGAATCCAAAGTAAAATATGGGCCATAAAAGGAGCTGATGTATTTCGAACCAAAATTTTGGATAACAAATAATCAACCAGGTTTTGAATGTTATTATGCTTTATTTCTCATAGTGACAATCGTTTTCAAAGGTTTTGCCAACATTATAGCAATAGAAATGACAACTTACACTTTTGGCCAACACTAAAATAAGCGAAATGACAACTTGCATTTTCGAACAAAAGTGTCCATAAAGTGATCATCTAAGCATGTTTGTAATAACCCATTTACTAAGTACGTTAGAGAAATTAGTTCTTCAGCAACTTACTGTGAAAAGTTTAATTTAGATAATGTTCAAATATTTTATGCTTTCACAAATCTAATATTTTGGATTAATTTTCTGAAAGTTTTACTTGTAGACGTTGAGTGTAGTTTTTAACCCTGATGATTCTATTATACTGCACTGTTCAACGTGTTTAAGTGGCAATTATTTTATATATGTCAGGCTTAAAGACTGAAATCATTCAGTAAGCAAGAAAAAAAGCACAAAAACAACGCAATGTAATCATTCAAAAATGAGAGTTTTTCGGGTTCCGGTTATTGTACAATATCCACAATACATTTTAGTTCAAGGGCCACAAACTGAAGTAATACAAAATAAAATGAAATATCTTGTGGCAATTTTAAATACAGAAATTAGTATCTGATATACACCACCAACGATAGTACAATACACAAATTAATATCTGATATACATAACTAACGATAGATAAATACAGAAATTTGTATCTGATATACACCTTTAACGATAGAACAATACTAAAATTAATATCAGATATACACCACTGACGATAGTACAATACAAAAATTAATATCTGATAAATACACCACTGACGATAGTACAGTACAAAAAGTAATATCTGATATACACCACTAACGATAGTACAAAATAAAAAGTAATATCTGATATACACCACCAACGATAGTACAAAACCCTTGTGGTATAAGATAAATTGCAGAATAAAAATAATTACAGAATGTACGTGTGTTAATAAATAATTTCATTTGTACATTGACGAAATTTATTAAACATTTCAAACATAAGTTTTTGTTTAAAGAAATGGGATCTTACATAGTCTGATAGGTTGTAGAAATTGTAAAACTCATAAAAACTAAGGATTTCGGTTTTGGGGAAGGACGAAACGATCAAAACACCTCGTGACAGTTAGACAGTTGCCAGAACTCGTTGTGATGGAGACCAAGTAAATAGAAATGGAAATTATATTTATTTTGTATTGCATTCGTTTTTGGCCTATTGAGTAGAAATCCCAAATGCACCGTGTTCGTGTAATCTCAACTTTTCGTAATTTTGAAAGAATCGTATCGTATTATGATATTTGTAGTTTTTTCGCTCAGAGAGTGGCATTGGTCCTAAGAATTATAACCAAGTATTCTATTGTAATGCCTTTAAAATATATTTCATATTATATGCTGGTTTACTGTTCCATGAATTGTTTATAAATTTTGATCAAAATCATTATTTTATTTTAAATACAAGCTAAGGTACCCGTCCTTTGTAGGTGTGAATGCTATGATAAACAACACGAAAATCCTAACTTTCACACAATTTATTTATAACATAACATATTATTACAGTATTTATTATTACCTTACCAAAAGTTTTGTATAAGCTTTGATAATTCCATATGTATATACTTAAAACATGATGTTGTGCTATGCGATGGTTAGGGTGAGTTTGTACGAAGAGGTAGCGGCAAAAAGTAATGGCGATAGGTGTGCTTTCTGTTACCCGCTTTCAACACTCAGATCTTAATGTCTGTTTCGCGTTATTAATTAATTGACGGTCATTGGCCGGAAAAAAATTTTATGGGATGAAATTGCTACAGAGTTACAGTACTTTAAACAAGAAGTATCTTTTAGGTATAGAATTACAAGACTTCAAACAAGTGATTATGACTT
>NW_013672174.1:28521-34060 GCF_000517525.1 Limulus polyphemus
AAAACTTAAAATTTGTATGTACCCCCGCATGGACCTAATGAACCTTCATACCAATTTTGGTGAAGATCCATCCATATCCTGCGAAGTAATTACATGGACATACAACAGACAACAGACAGTACTATTATATTTATATAGATACATTAAATGTATCATAAAATTCTAACTGCACAGTTACCGCAAAAGGTGATCTTGGTATGATTATCGGCAAGATATCCATAAAGAATCAAATAGCGAATTTCAAGGCAATCTCCCTGTTTTTATAAGACTGAAGAAGGTAAAAAGAACAAAGAATAGCCCTATAGCTACTGTTTGATTGTAGTTAAGCACAACTCTACACAATGGGTTATCTGTGCTCTGACCCACCACGGGTATCGAAACCCGGTTTCTAGTGTTGAAAGTCCGCTGACATACCGGTGTGATACTGGGGTGGCTACAGCTGCTGTTTGTTTTATTGTAAAACCACAATGGGTTATCCACTGTGTCCACCGCGGGAATCAAACTCCGGATTTTAACGCATACAGTTATATCTAAACTATTACCAGGCTATAATATCGAGTTTTGACAATTGTCGACAGCTTTCTGCGTGTAATCAAACAATGTTTTATTACGTTTTGTTACATAATCTCAAAAGAATATTCATACAAACAAAAAATCATAAATAATCCTTCAAAATTTCAATAAACCGTTTTATCTCAGCTGTTTTCTGCAACTGATATTCATTATTTGATTTACTGTTTGCAACTTTGACCTTCTGTTGCTCCGAAATACCTTTATACGCGTAACAATAAACGTTTCTGCCAAGCCTATTTGAAATACTATCCTGTGAGCCACAGGGCTTGTGATATTGATTACATTCACAGAAAATCCCATTAAATCAACTTATAGCTAAACGATTTCATCATTCTGAGTTAAGAAATACTGTTATGTTTTCGCTTGGCGACATTACACATTTTAGGGAGTGGCTAAGTAAATAATAAGAATGTGAGTGATGACAGATGATGATGCTATTCCTAATCATCGCGAGCTGATGAATATAATGTTATATATATATCCAGATTTCCTTAATTAAATCATAACACTGGTACACGTTTTCTTTAGGATACTCTTAGTACTCACTCAGAATGCTGCTCAGAATCACTTAAGTAATACGCCTCAATCATTTAAACCCTGAAAATTTCATTCCAATTTAATGAAACATAAGTTGTTAATAAATACCACATAGGTGGGCTTACTTTATACCCGAAAATACTTTCACACAATGTGACGTGTTATTTATGAAGTAACCATATTCTTTATTCGGATTTTTCACTTTTATTTTCTGTAGTTTTAGTAAGATGCAGTAAGCTGTATAATAATTTTGCAAATATTTATATTTAAAATAGTCGTAAGCTCAGATCAATTAAAACATATTTGATTATTTTTGTCTGCCGTTTGTATATATATTTTTTCTAAATTGTTTGTTTGTTTGTATGCAATTAAGCACAAAGCTACACAATGAGCTATCTGTGCTCTGCCCACCATGGGTATCGAAACCCGAATTCTAGCGTTGTAAGTCCGCAGACATACCGCTGGGCCACTTTGGGGGGGGGGGCATTTTCTTAATTAAAAGTTTATCGAAAAGATGTAATCTTAAATGTAAGCTTAAATTCTAAACCATTATCTCTCAAAACTTTGTATGTGCGTCCGCTTATGACTGGCGAACCTCTAAGCCGTTTGTCACCAAACTTAGCACACATCATTAAGTTACCCGGGGAGTAATATATGGGTAACGTTTAGATCTGACCCTATGTGGACCCTATATCTTCCCCAAGAATTGTGAATCGCTTAACCAGTTGTCACCAATCCTGACATATACCTACGGGAAGTGATTTAAGGTGGATCGGCGTTCGCATTTGACTCTCTATGTCATCCTCAGGAGTCCTTACATCTTCCCCTGTTTTGAACGGGTAGATAATCTTGTAAATAATATACATTGTGCAAGTGGCATAATTAAAGAGATAGATCGCATGCTGTCATTCGTATTTTCTCCAGATTCGTTCTATTTATGCGGGCGAATTATTTTTCCAAAGATTTTTAAGTCCCAATCAAAACAATGTGTTTGTGCATTATATATCGTTTGTTTGTATTTAAGCACAGAGTTACGCAATGGAATATCTGTGTTATGCGTACTACGGGTATCGATTTTTAATGTTATAAGTCTGAAGATTTACCTTTGAACCAATGGGGGAGCCTCATCAGATATTGTAGTCTTTTTATTTCCCGTTCAAGTAGGACATAAGATAATAATACAGGTATTAATATTTTGATGATTCAGTTTAATTAAATCATCCATACATCTGCTAGTTAAAGTAAATAAATCGGGATTTAATGCATTTCTCATAAGCAAACTGTTTGAAGTATCAGTATAAATTCCAACTCTTTAATTACATTTGGAATATATTATTTATGTAAATAGAATCAGAATTACGTCCTGATTTATCTATAGGTATTACAAAACTTTATTTCAAAGTCGCTTTTCAATTAATAACAAGGATATATATTGGATAGTTCTTCAAACTAACCTTTTCTGTTTGATAATTATTTAAACTAATTTTTATAATCATTGTTTAACTTCAATCAAAATTAAGTATTTATGCTCTAGAAAAAGACCTAGATTTAATTATACGTTGTTCTAAGTTTCTTTATTTAACTGTATAAAGGCAGTTTTATGAAAACATTTACATAATCTTTGTTTGGTAAATTTGAGTCTCCAATAATAACATGATTATAAGAATAATCTACGAAATCATTATGATTACACTCACAATGTAAATCATTATGATTACACCCACAATGTAAATTATCTATGTCATTAATGTACAAACTACTTGAGAAAAGCTCGATAAATCAGCATATTATAACATTCATTGAAACATATTTTTAAATATTACAGAACAGTTATGTCTTTCAAGAGAAAAGTTAAGACAACATCTTATCTTTCATGATAATTTATACGACTCTTCAGGTCCTCGTTGGCTCAGAGAAGATTGACACATCGTAGACAGCCCATTTTGCAAAAACAAAACCAACCAATCAAATGTTTAGGTGACAAGATTAACATTATTATTCTGTAATCTTTAGAAATATATATGTTTCCGTTGTTATTTTCAAACTGATCAGCACCTTATATACACACACATACTCAACTGCCAGGTAAGAGACACCTATGTTTCAGGTATAGCCGTGGCTCAACTGCCAGGTCAGATACACCTATGTTTCAGGTATAGCCGTGGCTCAACTGCCAGGTCAGATACCCCTATGTTTCAGGTATAGCCGTGGCTCAACTGCCAGGTCAAGATCTTCATGTTTCAAGTATAGCTGTCCTTAACGTGAACCAGTAGGATGCCAGCTAGACAACAGTGTCTACTGCGAAAAGGGCTTTGTCCGGCTTTGAGTCAAAATGGGATTGATGGCCACTCTTATAACACAGCGCCATCGTCTATCCAGTTTAACCTCAACTTCGCCGGTCTTACATGCTTGGAAGACGGAAAAAAAGGAGCAGATGTGGATGCTCTAGCACAACGTTCCACATCTTTACCACCTTTTCGCTGTCTACAGCCAGATGTGGGAAATAAATAGATAGTAATGAGCATAAAGATATAATAGAATACAAGACATCAATGGGGGAGACAGCAAAACTGTCCTTGAAGTTAGCACACTTCTAGCTCACAGCATGATGTTTGAACATAAATACCAAGATGTTAAGGTATTACTATACTAAGCCTAACCCATATTATTATTATAGCTTCCATCCTCCACCCTTCCATGCTACTTATCTGGATCTTCAATGGTTGTAAAGAGATCCATACAGTAGCAGGTCTTATATAAAGAAGGTGACACAACTACATCATACTAATTATATAAGATATGAAATGTCCAAATAAGTAATTCCAATTATTTCCCCTGCAATAAAGTTTAGAAATTATTCTTATTGTGTATGTTATAATTTTGTTTAAAGCACTATTTTCAAATTTATGTAAATACTTTTATATTTATTGCAAGATAACTTACAGTATTTTATTAAGGTTTTCTCATCAGATTCATTAGAAATAAGTTTGTGTACTAATATATTATATTAGATATTAAGAACTGTACATTACTGCAGATTCTACAATACCGAAGAAGTTGTGAATCTATAATGCATCTGTGTGGCATTTGTTCGTACATTAATGTTTGGAGAGGGAAGTTTGTTTGTAGTTAAGCACAAAGCTACACAATGGGCTATCTATATTCTGCCCACCACGTATATCGAAACCCGGTTTCTAGCGCTGTAGGTTCGCAGACATGCCGCTGTGCCACTGAGGGGGGCGGAGAGAGAGAATTCCAAAAAATGTTAAATGTGAAATTATTTCTTTTATCATAAATATTACTACAATTATTATCTTAATGTCTAAATCTAAATAATGTATTTCAGTATTTGATATAGAAATGTCGTCAGTTTTTAGAACTATAGGATAAATGTTACCAATATAATTACTTATTCCTGGGTTATTGATAGTAATCCAATCGTCAATATATCTGTATGTTAAGGAAAATAATTCCGGATTTGAAATTATTTATTAAAAAATATGTTCGAAGTATTAAAGATATAAATTAACAACACAGCTCGAATAATTAGTACCCATCAATGTACCTATTATTTGTTTATAAATGTACTTATTTATTATTAAATGTACTATAATTATTACATACGCAAAAACGTAATATGTTTTTGATATTATTAGAAGTAAAAGTTTGTTTTTCTATTTCTATGGGTAGATCTATGAATTCCTCTATTAACGAATTTTTCACTGTTATCAAACCATTAGGTGTTATAGATGTAGTGAAATCGTATGTTTGAAATGTGTCTGCTAATTGTGTTTTATTAAGATTTTCTAGAGTTTTAATACAGGTTCATTCTTTCTAATTATCCAGAAATCATGTTTATTATTTGCATTTTGTTGTAATTTAGAAAATAACTGATTCAGTAATTTGCTTGATAAAACTGAAGGTTGTTTCAGTGTAGTATTTACTGAACTAGAAATAAAGTATGGTTGCCACATATGTACATGTGTTAAATATCCTGTTTATAGCTAAGACATTTATTGGAGAAGGCAACTATACTAGTGCTATGGAATGGATTGATAAAGCTGTAGAACTAAAAGTTTTAAAAGTGATGATGATGTAAAATATCCTGTTTATAGCTAAGACATTTATTGGAGAAGACAACTATACTAGTGCTATGGAATGGATTGATAAAGCTATAGAACTAAAAGTTTTAAAAGATGATGATGATGTAAAATATCCTGTTTATAGCTAAGACATTTATTGGAGAAGGCAACTATACTAGTGCTATGGAATGGATTGATAAAGCTGTAGAACTAAAAGTTTTAAAAGATGATGATGATGTAAAATATCCTGTTTATAGCTAAGACATTTATTGGAGAAGGCAACTATACTAGTGCTTTGGAATGGATTGATAAAGCTGTAGAACTAAAAGTTTTAAAAGATGATGATG
>NW_013672174.1:34806-48393 GCF_000517525.1 Limulus polyphemus
ACCAAATATGTAATTCCAATTAATTCCCCTGCAATAAAGTTTAGAAATTATTCTTATAGGGTATGTTACAATTTTGTTTAAAGCACTATTTCAAAACTTATGTAAGTACTTTTATATTCATTGCAAAATAACTTAAAATATATAATTAATGCTTTTCATCAAAATCATTAAAAATCAGTTTATGTACTTATATTAATATTAGGTATTAAAAAATATGTACGTTGCTATAAACTTTAGAATACCTAAGAAGCTGTGAATGTATGATACTCTGTATGGCATTTGTTTGTACATCACTGTTTGGAGATGGAAGTCCAAAAATTTGAAATGTGAAATCATCTCTTTTATCTCTTCTCAGTTTGCCCCTGAAGAAGAAAGGTCCACTTTTCGAAACCGCTCGAGTTATAGGGTTTTTATTCATTTATTTTATCATATATAATAATATCACTATAATTATTAATCATCTTAATACCTAAACCTAAATAATGTTTTTCGGTATTTTACATACAACGTCTTGGTATTTATGTACAAACATCATATTGGAGGCTGGAATGGTAATTTGAAAGACAGTTTTGCTAATCCCCATTGATGTTCTGTATTGTAATTCTTTTGTCCTTCTTATTATTTTTATTTTATTTATTTATTTTTATGAACAACCACCTTCCCACATTTGGCTGCAGGCAGCGAAAGGTAGTAAAGATATAAGACGTTGTGGAATAGAGAATTCACATCTGCTCCTTTTGTTCGTCTTCTAAGCATGTAAGATAGGCGAAGTTGAGGTTAAACTGGATAAACAGTGTACTCCCAATACAGTTTAGGTCTTACTTCCGCTAGTACCTCAGAAAACTAGGGCACATTACATAATGACCCACATTATATTTTGTGCCCCGGTGATGGATGTTTGTTTTGTGGGTGATTTTTTTTTACTTTCTCTCCCCATAAAATTACATTTAACTGTATTTCATATAAGATTTGGATATGCTGTGTAAAATTCACGCTATCCTTCCTGTTTTTAAAATATTTGTAGCTTTCTTAAGCAATATGTATTTATACATATATATATATATGTGTGTGTGTGCGCGCGCGCGTCTAGGAAAATTATGTCAAATCACCCATACGATAATTCTAGAAACTACTTTACGTGGTTTTAACAGCGAATCTCATGTCAAACTTTGTTTAATTACCCATATTCGTGCATTTTATATGGACAGATTGTTAGATAGATAGGTAATGTATTCCGCTGTAGTAATAATAACTCTTAAAGACTGTTCGGTAATGGAAAAGAATCCTGTACAATCTTGCTAATTAAAGTATTCTTTCTGCAACAGAGGACTATAATATGATTTTTTTATTGGACAATACCAATTCACAATGAATGATAGTAAAATAGTAATAAAAATACCTTCACAGAAAACGGTGACATTTTCTTTTTCTGTTTCTGGTCATTTATCTGCACGTTTTTTTTTTTTGCTTCCATATTTTCTATTGATTGCTGAGCTACACAACCACAGAATCAATGCGATTGTCATCGACGCAATAGCTACCATACTTTTTTAAACAATTTGATGGAGTTCCGCCTTTTCAAGTTCCGAATCAATAATTTGTTGAACTCTTTCTTTTTTTTTTCTGACGGGCACCACATCCTCGACTGAAAACTGTTCACTGGTTTCTTGTCTCCACGGAAATGAATGAAACAGAAAGGATTTATTACCAACACATATATGGGTGCCAGGAGAAAAAAAATATATAACTGAAACCTAAGCTAGTAAATTTAAATAATAGTAAGTTTTTTAAAACAATAAAAACGAAAGTAAATATATTAATCTTAAACTAAAATTAAAGTAACATAATTATTTATGTATTATAGAAATTACATTAGATATGTCCACGTACAAATAAATTTGACAGTATTATGACTTGCAAATAAACATAATATTTAATATAAATCAATAGAGAAGCGAAATGTGAATTTATCAATGCACAAATAAAATGGCAGTGAATTAATTCGTGTGCAATAAAAAATATGGAAGTGAATGTATTCGTGTACAGTGAAAATTATAGCACTGTTTACAATGTTGCTCATAAATACCTGTAGTTGGGCATTCGTCCAAATGGTCACAAAAGTACAGTTTTGTCATTGTTTTTACTGTAGAAATAACATCTATAAAGAAAACTTTAACAAGATTGCTAAATTACCCAGCAATGTTATATCTTCATCGCCTATCGTACTATGTGTATCACAATATTCCCGAGTTGTGTCATATATTGAATGCATTTGAAATGTTGTTATCGAAAAGTGTGCACTGTGTCACTAATTTAATATTGTCTCATTTTAGTATCGGTTTTAGCATTCTAAAATGTAAAACTATCATTTTCAGTATAAGCTGACATTTAATTCTTTTGTGTTTATTGTGAGTAATTCTGACATTTTTCTATTACGAAATGTTCTTATTTTTATTTAGTGTTAATAACACGAATATTTTATCATAAATAACGTAAACTCCTTATCTTAACTGAACTTTCGCATTCGAATTTTTTTCACTTGAATCAGTATAAGTAGGGTTAAATGTCTTTATATTAAAATGATTTCGAATTTGCAAATGAACAAGATACGTCACATGTAAGGACATAGCAGAACGTCTTGTACCAGAACTACGTTTTGACATATTTCGGCGTTACATAAATACTGTAATACTACTGAAATTTTATTGCTTTTGAGTAGAGCGTGTAACCTCCCTTTCCGAAGTAAAATATTCATAGGCTCAGATCATTAATAAGATGTGTTCCATTCGTAGACCTAGAATTTCAAAGACGGGATATCCTTTGTACTTAATGATATTGGAAAATATAGAAAGATAAATCGACCTGGGACCCTAAGGACAATCTAGAAAAGGACCTGCGACAAGTCGTACCTCAGCCTGGTAATCAAAATGCGATGTTTTGTAACAGGTGAGAATCCACAAACAAAGATAAGAGTGCAAAGTCATACATGTGCGCCAGGCAACAGTATACAATACAGTCAAGAAGGATCTCCGTCCATAAATGAAGTAAGTATGGTGTTTGTTCACCAAGATAAAGCTTCGAGTCATACCTCCAATTCAATTCTTGCACACCTCAAGTAGCTGAAGAATTAAATGGATATCCTTGCTATTCCATATGAACATATACTGGTCAAGTCATTGGATGCAAGACTTATGGAATTCTTTGCGATTGGACTGTTGAAACTAGCGCTGGGAAATCTTTATCCTCATACACTAGATGGATAATGAAAAACACTAAGGCTTTGGACGTGACATATTTACGACAGAAGTTTTTCAATTGAAACTATACTGCAGGGCTATTGTCAAGGTTCACAGCCGTCTGATAGAGCATTACCGGACATGGCGAAATGGACGGTAACGACATGGTGAGGCTCAAAACTCGTTATATTATAACTTACTCAATCATTTACAACACAATTAACTGAGCCTGTACTTTGAAACTTGTAGTTGATTTGATAATTATTTCCTCATATACACAGCTTACCAATACGTAAATGAACGCTTACTGCAGGAAGAACGCCTTTTTTATGTTAAAAACAAATATAGAACAAGGACTATACAATTACAATTTGCACTTAGGGGCCTGCTCTTTAGAATATGTAAAGAAAAACACTGTGACGCATCATATTTACATAGTCGAAATTTGGACCTGTATGATTGTACCCAATTCCGGGTGAAGAAGTTAGAAGTTGTTTGTTTGAGATACTTTCTAGAGAATGTTAATGCCATGGCCTTTAACCTAACGTTTTGCGATTGGTGGTTTTTGGAGAAGCAGCGCCGTCTTGCGTGAAAACTGCCTTCTATGGTAAACTCAAAGGTAGAAGATCTAGTTAGAGAATTGTGACATATTGAGCATCAGTGACAGTCTCTTTTCACACCACCAGCCATGATCGTACACCTGCACAAACCGCAACTCCCTCAGTGACAGAAATAGCACCTTTTTGTCGTGACTTGCAGACAATTCAACGGAAACATTATCGCCTACCCAATGCTCTCAATATACGATATTGTTCCCTGTTTGCCTGTATGTAGTTAAGCACAAAGCTACACAATGAATTATCTGTTCTGTACCCATCACGGGTATCAAACCCCAGTTTTTAGCATCAGAAGCCTTCAGCCTTAATTGCTTAGTCACTGGAGGGGGGGGGGAGGCTACAATATTACCTGAAGTGAGAAGTATATTTTATCTAGTCACCCTGGCATTGTAAACCATGCTATGAACATAACTTCTGATTATAGTGGGTGGGAGGCTACAATATTACCTGAAGTGAGAAGTATATTTTGTCTAGTCACCCTGGCATTGTAAACCATGCTATGAATATAACTTCTGATTATAGTGGGTGGGAGGCTACAATATTACCTGAAGTGAGAAGTATATTTTATCTAGTCACCCTGGCATTGTAAACCCTGCTATGAACATAACTTCTGATTATAGTGGGTCCAATCGCACCTGATCTGTAACAGTAGCAGCCGTTCGACGTGGGCCATTCACGACACTTCTCTTTACAGCATGAAAAGTTCTATGTGTGTATATAACACTCAGGAGTGAACTGTCGTACACGTTAGTTGTAAAATCTTAGCAAATATTGCAATTATTTCTAATATATAACGAATTTTAAAATATATCTAAAGAAGTCAAAATAGCCTGGAATTTTGAATATTTGGATCACAAAGCAAACAATTGCAGAAATACATATGTATATTTAGGCATGAAATATAACACATTATTAGTAAGTAAAAGAAGGCCTAATAGTAGAAGTTGTTTAATTAAAACATAGGCCAATTGTTTTCGTTTAAGCAACTTTACCCATTTTTATAATTCACGTTTCTATCATGCTGTAGCTACATTTATTTATATACCGAGTTACTGACATGTTTTTATTTTACTGTATAACTTATATCATAATGTTGCATTTGAATGGTTCGTTGTGTACGGAAATATTTCTAATAATAGCATTTTCATATCAAGGAAGGTAAAAATACCTCTTTTGGAAGATATTTCTTACATTAAAGTGTAAAATTGCGTTTTCATTATTGCGTGCAATCTTTATATTAAAAATATGTAAAATTAGCTCACTGTAGAACCGAGTAATGTGATTATCTAGATATGACAATATGTTTTAATTACTTCGATTCTTGAACTTAAGAACATGAAATTGAGTTTCACAACGAGTAACTTATTACAAAACTATTAACATAGAGACATAATTTAGAGAATAAAATATTTTTCTGGAAGAACCGATAGATCCTGTCGAATTATTAATCCTAGAAGAACCGATGGATCCTATCGCATTATTAAATCCATTTCTTGTAAACTATTTATGCATCATTTTCTTTTGGTCCCTTAAAAATATGGCTAACGCACGTTTAAAGGAGAATAGCATCAATATTGCAATGAATTCCATTAATAGCTGTTGAGGCGTTTTATGTATTTTAGATATTAAATTCATTCAGCTTTTATTGGCCAGTTCTTTATGCCGGGTGTTGTAATAGGCAAAAACATAAAATTCTTCGATATGATGCAATATGTGAACCCAACGGTTTAAAAATAACTCGATAATAGAAAGGCTAAGGTGATACACTGCAATGTGTAAGCAAACACTGATTATACAAGAAATCAAAATATATTTATGACTATGAGTAAAATAAACAGCTTTCAGGTTTGTAAAAGGGTTCACAAAAGAAGAACATAGACATTTTATAACATTGATTAATAAATTTACTCTTTGACAGAAGGTAAATAACAACAACAACAAAAAAAAAAAAAAACGTTTGGTATGATAAACCTTTTGTTTTCAGTCTTAGCACCTGATTTTTAATCATTAAAATCTTATATTGGTCGGAGACTATTTCGTGTTTGGTAACGTTTTTCTTCCCAGTTCATCTGTTCTTGTGTATTCGTTTAAACGGACATCGCGTGCTGTGAAAAACGGGGCTTATGATGTTATTAAATGTTCTGTGTTGTTGTGTTATAGTTCCCCCAAAGGAAATATCGATCTTCAGTGTCAACGGAGATTCTCTTAAGAAAATTGTAGGTCCATTGGACGAAGGATCTGAGCTCAAGCTTCTCTGTGAAGTCAAGGGTGGTAAGCAGCATTACGATCATCTTTCATTCGACAAGCTCAAACTTTCAGTTGTTGCATGTTTTAATCTTGGACTACGGTGATCGTACAAAATCTCCATAAGCCATTTCAAAAATTGGTCCTGATGTCTATTAACTAAAAGATTACTGTATATTTTCTTTATGTGCTTGAGAAATTAAAAAAAACGAAAAATAATTTTATCATTTTAATTTGTCCAACTTCTGTATGTATCATTATCAAAATAAAAAGCTAAAATATCAATTAGTGAGAAATTTATGTTTATGCTTAATCCGCTATTTTTTAATCGCTTGACGGTAACTAAAAATGTCTGTGCAAGTTATCGGGGCTTATCCATCATGAAGGAACAAATATATATACATATAACGATTATTAAAGATTATTACTAAAATGTTGATGTAAGATAAGTATAGTTTAATTAACTTAAAATTTCAGAAGAAATTTAGATAATAAAATCAGAATTAGAAAAAAAACATGCATGCCTTCTGGTTAGGAGGGTATTGCCTTCATAAAAGCATTTGTGTTTCACAATAATTACTCATAAATATTATGGCTAGTGAATTAAGGTTATGTCAGAATCCGTATGAAGATAGGAATTACATTTTTACATAATTATAGAAAGAGATATTGTTCAAGAAATAAACCCGAAATGTAAATTGAAAGAAGCAATGTATGATTTGATATATGAATGATTACACAGATTAGTCACGATCTACCTTAAGCTATTTACGCATTGGTCCCCAGCACAATTTAGAAATACATTACAAGTTCTTTGATTCTAGCGATTTACACGACAATTTTTTGTAATAATATTTCATTAGTTCATTAGAAGACATTTCAGTCGTTTTTGCACGTCATATAACGTCAACAGACATGCATACATATGTTTGCGGTAAGAAAAGTAGATTGAACACAACTGCCTTTGTGAGGACTTGAATGTCTCCAGATGTATTGTAGTAATTGGTTCATGCGATCTTTTCGAATCATTGATCCTCAGGTATTGCACTTAAAACTTTATATCTCAAGTAAGAAAAGGCTAGAAGGTTTTGACTCTGTCAGGTACAAACACTATCACATGGTTACAATTATATACGTTCAAATGCCTTAAAGATAAGTGAGCTAGTTCTGAACTTATACAAGAGTATTTCAAGTAGCTAAAATTTTGTGGCATGCTCATATTTATTTGAAAATGTCTTTATACTGAAAGAGCGTCTCGTATGGCTATGACCGTGTGATTTTGACAAACAAAGATGGGTTTCAGTTTAGAAAATTCGAAATATTTGTAATCATATGAATATCCCAAATTAATTAAGACAGGACGACACTTTAGTATGTTGGCTCATATATTCGTAACTATCTCTATAAATAAATCTCACAATAAAACCACGTTTAGGATGATAATTAAAGTGAAAACAATCAACTGTTCTTTAGTTTCTCAGCTTAACGATATTTTATATTTTTATTTGATGCACAATTGATACACTTGAGATTATTCACAAAGTTCAAAGTGGATGCTTTAATTCGTGTTGGTTTATTGATAAGTTTGCATTAACGCATCTTGTGGAGATCATATTAAACGAATACATAAAAAACACATAATAGTAATGTTCTGTTCGTTTAGTTCACATATCTCTTTCCAAGAAAATGGTTACAGAGAAACGATCATTATAAATAATTTCTTCTGTTACTTTAATAAAAAAAGAGTAGGTAGTTATTCATATTTAAAGCAGTAATTTGTAATTTTTACATAACCGTCTTTAAGTTATGGTCAACTGCTTGGGTATGTTTGGCTTTCTGGCATAGTATATTACTCTTTTTATCGTTCAATCTTTATAAAGAATTTCAACAGTAAAGCATGTTGATTGAAAGCTTTGGGTGGTAATTAAAACATATATCAAGTGAAAACGATCTGTTTCTCGTTCAAGTTTCTTCTTTCTTGTAATGTAATATTAACTTATACTAAGTAATACAACTGATCCATGACTGAGGTAGATTAGTTGTATATTGTGTAAGTTTAATATTTCCACGAAAACATCAATGGATCGGCTTTCATATACTCTCGTTAACAGAATTTATTTTGGGATTTTCCGGCTTTAGGAAATTAAATCGTTCAAAGTGCTTGGTCTCTGAAATTGCACAATTTAAGGTTAAGACGTGTGCATATATATATCTGATTAGGGATTTGTGTGTATATATATATATATATATATATATGATTAGGAAGTTCTGGATATATATATATATATCTACATAAACAAAACAGTTAATTTGTTTCTAGAGGAGAGGAAGGGGATATTAATGGTCACTCGCCTAATACGAGGTAGCACAGCCTATTTTCTGTATAGCTGCTGCTATTATGTGAGTCATGCTCGAAGTTAAAAAACAGTTGTCATATACAGTTTGTATTCACTGTTTTATTATGAACTCTTCGACTTATCTGAAATACGTTCTATACAGCTAAAATTTAGATTCTAGGGGGAAGCTTTCCAAGATATTATTACTGTTTAGTCAGGTATTTTGTTTTGGGAACGTCATCCAACTGGAGAAAGACATTGGCTTGCTGACCGTAAAACTACGCCAAGGCCTCTAGCGTGACTTAAAGATTTCTTGTGATCTATAACTATTTGCATGCTCTTCACTGAAAAATGTCACGCCCAAAAGGCGCAAAGCACATAATGCAGCAAAATCCCTCATAATCCTTGACAGTTGGCATAATACGATCACATTTTGCCTGCCATCTTCTAGCCCATATTCGGGCATCACTTTAAAACTGAGTGAAAAGAAAAACGTTCGTCATCCCACGTAAACAGTGCAAATCATAAAGCTATGGTGCTGTTGGGATTTCCATAAAGCAAAACGATGTCTAGTACTATTAAGGATAACATATGGCTTGCGTATCCAGTCCTTATAGCTGATGCTAACTAACACCTGGCTTCATTTAATTCAATAAAGTCACAATGATATTGTTGCAATGATGATTTACCATACTTTTTAATGATTGGACGAACCAAACGTTTTTTTAGTTCTTGTTATAGATGTTTTTGCTATCAAATTCCTGATATCTTTGAATGGTCTCATGCACAAGAGACCGCATGTGACAACTAAATGAAATCATTTTACGGTTACATTTACCACACTTGCTGGAGGTATTATAATTTACGTAATTACACATTCTGGCATTTTTTCTCATACTTCAAAAATATTAAACGGAGATTACTGCGTTTCATAATACAATTATATATCTTTATGTATCGAACGAAGCCTCTGTAGAGGATCCGATAAAGGTTATACAGCTCATTAAGTATTCTTAGATGTTCCAAGAATACCAGTGATGTGTGAATGCTGGCTATTTTACCCATGTACAGGAGAATGATTAGTCTTATATCTCTTTAGAGGATCCGATAAAGGTTATACAGCTCATTAAGTATTCTTAGATGTTCCAAGAATACCAGTGATGTGTGAATGCTGGCTATTTTACCCATGTACAGGAGAATGATTAGTTTTATAAAAGGTACCAAATTCTTTGTAGGATCATTGAAAATCCTCTGCTGGTGTAAAGTTTGTCACTTTAACCTTGCTGTGTTGATTGAAGTGACATTAAGTGAGAATATGGAACATCAGGGAAAGTTTGTCACTTTAACCTTGCTGTGTTGATTGAAGTGACATTAAGTGAGAATATTGTTTGAATCAATCTGTGCCAATCCTTAGCATTATTAGATAAGTAGGTTATATGCATCTGGTTTATTACTAGTCTTTTTTTAGAGTTAACATGTTACTTGGATCAAATTATTCATCTAAGAATGAAGATGCTCTAATTTTCTTTAGAGCACACAAATACGCTCAGACAGTTTTTATTTTTTCTAATAAGTAAATATAAATTAGCATTAGTGTGAAAATGAGAAATGGGTCTGAAAGTGTAAAGAAAATTAACGTGCTAAAACGAAAAATTAGTCATTCGGTACACATATGTTTAATTCTTTTATATCAAATGTACCTATAACGTAATTTTGTTTTCAACTGTTTCCGGCAGGTGTGGAAAATTTCAGTTATAATCAGTCCAACTATTTAACAGGTACATACAACAGAACAGCTACAAGACAGAATCTCGGGAACATCAGTGAAAGTTTGTCACTTTAACCTTGCTGTGTTGATTGAAGTGACATTAAGTGAGAATATAGAACATCAGGGATTGTATTAAGTTTAATCAAAACAGAAGTAGCAAAAACTCAAAACTTTTGAAAAAAATACACTCGTTAATTTCAAACGTACTTCTTTCTTAGACAAGTCCAAAGCTTACCACAATACTTCACCTGGCCTCCTATACATGCTTATTCTGACACCTACTTACTCGCTAGAATAGTTGTACACAGACGCAGGTGCGCGCTAGACAAACAGCTCCTTGGATTGTCCAACAACATTGATAAAGGGAAGGTAACGAAAACGAAAAAACACAAACAAAAAACACCAGTCCATAGTGAACTTTCGGTATTAGATGCTGAGTGAAGATAGATATACCTACAGTAATAAAACAAAGTGTAAAAAATGCAACAACAGTAACTTTAAGAATAAGTAAGTTCTGATTTTAGAATTTACAGTGTTTCGATCCATAGTATATCAGGTTATCATCCGGCAAATAACTGCAAACACACACAAAAAGGTAAGTTTTGCAATCTTACACTTCAGTAAGTTTCTTTACAAACTTCATTTGTCTTTAAAGAAACATAATTGTAAAGAACAAAAAAGCAACATTTAAGGGATTCTGTTTTTCGAAGACAAGCATCTAAATAATTTAATATATGATATGTGTGTATATATATTGCAATCTTGCAGGTAAACCAACACCTTCAGTAACCTGGTGGAAAAATGGGAAACTAATAAATGATGATTACACAGAACCGTCGCCTGGTGTCGTCCACAATGTATTATCTATTTCTAGTCTTGACAGAGACGATCTGTTGAGCATGCTCAGTTGTGTTGCAAATAATTCAAACATTACTAGCCCTCTTAACACCACCATCGTCGTAGACTTATATTGTGAGTACATTAAAATAAATGTATGTTTTAAAGATTGTTAGATTTGAGATTCACATCTTTTCAGTGTTAAATATCTATAAGATTTAACCGTTTTGTGCTTAGTGCTCATACAATGGTCTTTAGTATTTATCAATGCATATTAAAGTTTAGTAGAGTTTTCTTTGTAATATGTGTTTTACCTAATAGCTATCCTCAGGACGTGATGATAAAATTATTAGATTATCGTAACAAAACACTGCCTTGAAAAATGTAGCTTAATAGTGAAATGTAGTAAAATAGAAAAGTCTTATCACATGAGTTGTCGGTTGACTGTAATACTATTACAATACTGTTGCGTCTCTGGTCGTTTGTTAATTTCCGGTATAACTTCTTCCCGAGGAACTTCAGCGATACAAGTCCTTTCTTAAATAAAACTAGTTTATTCTTTCTCAATACAACTTTGCAATACACAGAATTTCCACAGTCACTTCACTTAAACTCACGCTATAATTCACAACAATTCACGCACTTTACTTACGGTTACTACCGCTCGCTTGACTCAATTATCTATCTCTATATCTATCTGCAATTGTTTGCCGGGCTTATATAATAAAATAGAGGGCGCCTGGAAAAGACTACAGTTGCTAGGAACAGTCATGATCCTTCTAGAAACCCCAGCGCGCACGCTTCCAGCGTCGCGTGACTTCCGCTATCGTAACAATACTTTAATGAAATTATATTAATTTACGTTAGTCTATATCAACATATTGATGTAAAGACTGTGGATTTACTGTTACTTTACGTGAAATATTCTGAAATATTATATTATTGTCAGTCGGTACTTTAACACTGTTACAATACTTTAATGAAATAATATTAATATAAGTTAGGCTGTAACAATGTATTTATGTACATACTAGTCATTTACTGTTTTTATGTTAACTATTGTGAAATATTATATTATTGTCAGTCGGTTGACTCTAACACTGCTACAATACTTTAATGAAATAATATTAATATAAGTTAGGCTGTAACACTGTATTTATGTACATACTAGTCATTTACTGTTTTTATGTTAAATATCGTGAAATATTATATTATTGTCAGTCGGTTGACTCTAACACCGCTGGAATACTTTAATGAAATAATATCAATATAAGTTAGGCTGTAACACTGTAATTTCTGTTTTTATGTTGAATATTGTGAAATATTATATTATTGTCAGCTACACATAAACTTCTAACAAAAGAACACACAACATCAATTTTATTCACTTTTCTGTTCAATTTCTTTTTTGCTTTTTGGAAATTGGCAGAAAATATCGCGTATCTGAGAATGCTGGTCAAAAATGTGCCGATTCCAAAAAATAAAAATAAAAATCAATAAAAGTATTCAGAGAAAAAAAAATGCATGTACTATTTTTCTCTGTATTATTATATTTTCTGAGAGTCTGTTTACAATACTAAAGCTATCTTCTAGTGAATAAGATATAAAATACCTTAGTGCCAAAGCCTTTAATGACTCAAAATTAGACAACTTAAAAAACACACAAAAAAAAACATTTTATATACGACAACTAGACTTTCGTATTTTGCATACTTTCATTTCTTACGTTATTTTCACACTTAGGAGTTTTTGCTATATTTTTAGCTCAATCTTTTGATATTTCTGGTTTTGTCTACCAGTGCACGATGAGGTTAGTTTATAGTCAACAATTCAAATGTGAAAAAAAAAAACATCAATGAATATTGAAAGTAACAAGTGTAAATTATTTCTCTCTGCCTAGTGAAGCCGGTAGACGTACGAATAACTTCTTTCAGACACCCTCTGTCAGCTGGTATAGAAGTAAAGGTCATCTGTGAATCGAGTGGGTCCCGACCACCTGCACAAATCACGTGGAGGAAAGATAACCATCCAATATCAGGCAGCATACAAGTATACTCTATAAACCAAAGTATTGCAATCAGTGAATTGATGCTACTTCCAGCTAGAGAAGACAACGGAAAGACATTAACTTGCATGTCGAACAATCCAAAAATTCCAGAAAGCAACATAGAAGACAAATGGAAACTAACAGTTTTTTGTAAGTTTTAACTTATGTCAGTAATCTCCTAGTCTCTCTAGTGGTAGAAAGTATTAAAATCAGTCATACGTTTATCAAGCTAACATTTAAACCGGTTTCGATCAATTGCTACGTAAAAGTGAAAGATTATTGAGAAGGAAGTTGAGTGAATTTACGCAATAAATGTCAGTTATCATTTGTTTGTTTTTGTTGCTAATCGCCAAGATACTCAATAGGTTATCAGTGCCTTATCCACCGCGGGTATCATTTGAATATCAACTTAAGTATTAGGGGAAACCGGGGCTAGTTGTTACGATTTTTAGAAAAAGTCCAATATCTAGCGAAATAACCCGAATCATACATTGAAACTAAA
>NW_013672175.1:0-9457 GCF_000517525.1 Limulus polyphemus
ACAGGATAGTTCTAGAAAATAGGTGGCGCCACACCAGTCACGTGACCTCGATGACGCAACAGTATTATCCATTTTTATAGTAATACATCACTTGTAACAGATTTACTAATCACTTTTATATGTATTCGAGATTTTTCGTTGTATCACCGAAATATGTACTTAGTCGCGTTCACCTGTCATTATGGCTATATGATAAGATTGTAAACATATTCTGTTTAAATTTGCTCACTATTACAAATTATGATCGAGATTAGCCATCAAGATGTGTTTAGAGAAGTTATTTTTATGTAGGTTAGACATTTTAAAGTTTTGCTCTGTAGTATATATAACAATTTAATTAAGAAGAATGACAGCTATAATAAATCATGCCACCGAACCTTAAAAATAATGTTTAATTGTTTCGATTAAATATTTAATTTCCCCAGTCACTGTAACGAAAGTAGATAAAACTTAGCTAAGCATTTTTTAAATATTAGTTAACGTTTAGTTCAGGTTCTCGAAGAAATCTCCAAAATATTATTCTGTATAAGCAGACAGTAGATTTCACAATGAAAGGCAGAAAAACAAGAAAAATTAAGTCAACAGAGATATTAGCAAGTAAATGATCAGAGGTGTTATGTGTAAAATTGGCTAGTTAAATAGTTTAGTGGTTAACCGTTAAGGCTGAGATTCTGCCAGGGTTAGGCTTAGTGCCATTTATTTGCGTTTCGTAACTCGAACACATCTGATATTAGTGTAGAATTAACTTAATGATTAAAACTGTTTTGAAATGTAATGAAAAGCAGTAAAACTTACGCAGCGTATTGCGTTGGATATTGTGTCTGTTTTACCATGTCATATATATTTCATTACTTCAGTGAATCATGAACTTTTACTTCTCAACAAGTTCAGAAGTCATCTGTCAACCCCAAAATAATTTAATGAAAACTTGATACAGGATATTTTTTTATTTGCTAGTTTTTTTGTATAGAACATTTGTCATGTCGAGAAAGTCATGGCTGAACTAGAAAAATCAAATTGCTAAAAGTTTCCTTCCACATTAAAACATATATACTGGCAGCGTCACCCGGCCTTTCCCGGGTTTTCGAAAAAAAAACAAAAAAAAAACAATTCTCTCTCTATTTCTCCGTTCCATATTTCTATAGGTGAAAAATATTTGTGAATTTATGAAAACAACAACAACCTTAGGTTTGATTTTTGAAAATAAACTGGAAACCTGTTTTAAATCAGGGCTTCCTTTTGATAGATACTTTTTGTTTTTCCTTCACTGGCAAGGATAAATAGGCCCTTATTGTTCCCCACTCTTGAGAATCCGACGTAGAATTGTCCATGAGAGAAATATGGTGACGTCAATTCAAATCCCACTACTTTCAGAGTCTAGGCCTGTGCTTTGTTGATTAACATAGCAAAGCTTAATTTGACTGGGAACTGCAGCCGTTTGAATTCGAAGGGGAGATCTGTTGGAATTCATTGGATACGTTGGATGAAAACATGTTCCCGTTTATTGTCATACACGACATTATAATTCTGCATACACTTCTTTTGTGTGTGAGGTTAAATATATGATGTATTAGTAGATGTATAATTAATAATCTATTACTAAATAGGCCTATATACTCTAATGCTAATAAATAATACAATTTCCAGGTTCAACCCATCTTCCACCTCATGCAAGTGCTCTACCAGTTACTCTGACTTGACTTTAAACTAATTGTACAAAGTAAATATTATAATTTAAGTCTCACTCTTTTCACTAGTTTATTTTATGGCAGACGGCATAATTTTATTTTATAGGCTAGGCCTACTGTTTGCTTTTTCATACACGACATTCTAATTCTGCATACATTTCTTTTGTATGTGAGATTAAATATATGATGTATTAATAGATCTATAATCAATTGTCTATAACTAAATAGGCCTATCTATTTTAATGCTATATTGTAAATTAAATGTAAACGCAAACTTACCAAAAAATGTCAAGTCTGCGTAGAATCACAAACATGTAAAACATGTTAAAGATAAAATTACTGGTTCGTCCAGCAGACGATAGACGCGTATATCAATGAAAAAAACGGAAAATTGTCATTTTGCGCACCTTCACGTGAGGGAAGTGTGTACTGAGCAGTGAACGCGGTGGACAAACAAACAAGTAAGCAAGCAAACAAACACACAGAGAGATTTTTATTTTTATATATAAATAACATAGTACATTATTTTGAATGATGTCTTTCATTTGTGTGACCTACAAGAAGACGCAGGAAATGAATCACATCTTCAGCTACCATATACATTTCTTCCCAGAACACCTCTGAAGGCTGCAGCAGATTAGCAGCCGAAACGTTGGATAAAATCTAATTGGCAATTAGTGACCGAAATAATTTTCAAAAATAGTAACTAATTAGTGTTCAAAAATATTTAGTTAGTAATCATACTGTTGAATGTGTAGGCTACTCACCGTGAAAACGATCGCTTTATATATTTTTTAAATATATATATTGGTCGCAGATAATAATTACACATGTAAGTAAGTAAAAAATAAATAAAAAATATCGGCGTTAAGAACCCTTAGACGTGTATAATACCATTCTATTGTTGTAAGCTATATTGTTAATAATTTCGTTTTGAGTTTACTTACTACTAATTATATTTTACTTCTAGTTACAACTTTTACAGTAAGGAAAATTATATTCTAGAACAAGCATACACATACGGAAGAGGGTTCGCTTGAACCACCTATTTTGTGATGTAAATTATGCTTATATAGTTATAGCACAGCTGCAATTGTTTAAGGTATATTTCATGCAAAATAGCTTCCAGATATAATCTCATAGCACATATGTTTGAAAATTTTTCTGGGGAAGAATGCTCCCAGACCTCCGAAGCATTAGCAATGCTTTGTGGTTTGCACAATATTTCTTAGCCTTTGATCTCACAATTTGGAAACACCCCTTGAAATCATTCTGATTACGGGCCTGATAGGTACGACGTTTCGATCACTCATGCGGTCATTCTCAATGACACAAGTTTTAATGGTAAAGAAGGTTTTAGTATTTAGATCAACATTCAACAATCTAACAATGTATTTAAATTTTAGAATTGATAGTGTTTACTTATGCATGTGAATATCAATCTCGTGAATTGAAAGATGATTTATTTATGGCTGAACATAAAACATAAAAAGTTAATAAATATAAAAATATGTGGAATATATTATAAGAAATATTTCCATAAGATTAGGAATGTGTGGGGAAATCACTATCAAAGACATACAGAGATATGCCTGGGTATTTGTCAATTATGGGATTGTTTCATTTTGTTAGTAAGGCTTTTCTGAATTTACTTTTGTTACGACAGCAGAAGTCACGTGACTCTGGTAACATGTCATGAGATTCTCGAAAGATCTTGAATTGTCCTGGCAACTCTAGTCTGTTCCAGGCGCCCTCTTTTTTTAGTATATAAGCCCGGCAAATATAGCAGAATGGGATGGATAGAGAGATTGAAGATAGAGATAATCGAGTCAAACCGTAAGTAAAGTGTGTGAATCACTGTGATTTATAGCGTATGTTCATAAAGGTAGTCAAGTTTAAAGTAACGGCGGAAATTCTGTGTATTACAAAGTTGTATCAAGAAAGAATTTTATTTAAGAAAGGACTTGTATCGCTGAAGTTTCTGGGAACAAATTTCTTCGGGAAATTAACAAACAAACAGAGACGCAACAATATATTCAAATATTACACAAGTTCATGAAAACTATTATTACTATTTTTTCACCCAAAGTTTTGTTTGACAATATGCATTTTTCAACAAAGCCTAACTAACTTTCAGGTAATTAAGAAATTTACATCTTCATGGGTAATCTGTGTGAGATTCATATTGATTTGATTGATGTTATTTTATATATATGCTGATTTTGTCTTAGATAAATAATGAAATGTTATTCGTATTTATTTAATATTGTTATTTTTTATTACAAATTATTATTAATATATTTGCCGCTTATGTTTTCACTTTCATTTTTGAAAAATCGCGATATTTGAATAGCGTAGAAATGACGCTAGATCGGTTCTTTTTGAAATGAAATAAGTGTTTGTTTATTATTCACGTAAGGTTATAAAAGCAATTGCTTGTTGCAGGTGGTAATCTAGGTCACTTTATCGCCAGTGTCACTCTTTGTAATTTATATTATTATTAACTAATTAACTCTGTATTTACAGTATTTTTTCTCTTACTGTAATATGTGTTTCTGCACACAAAAAAATAATAATAATTAAAGTTTAAGCTCTCTTTACAGTTTACTTGCTACACTACATAGTATCACTACTACTCCTAATAGTAATAGTTAGTCTAATAGCACTATGAGTAATAATCACTAATAGTTGTTTATATTTCACGGATGTGGAATACTATGAGTACTAAGTAGTAAGATTATTAAGTTTGTTGATGATACTAAGCTGATTCTTTTGGAATATGCCAAGTGGGCTTATTTGTGAAAAATAACGTTCATTCATCATTGTAAATGTAAAAGATGTGTGTAGGATATGGAAATTTAGAAAAAAACTATTTTTTGTATTTTTATTCATATTTGTTTATTTAATTTTTGTTGGGAGAAATATTAGTAGATGTGGTGGAAAGTGAATATTTGAAATGGAGAAAATAGCAAATAGGGTTCTGGTATTATTTTTAGAAATTTAAGTTCAAGAATAAAGAGATCATTGTCACATTGTGCAAAAATTTGGTAAGGCATCATTCAGGATATGTTCAGTTTTGGTTCCCATATTACAGAAAAAATATTGACTTGAAAAAGTTCATAAACATCTAAGTTTTAAAAAGAGATTCAAACCATTAAACTTGTTTTTTCTGGGGCACAGAAGTATTAGAGGTGACTTGATTTAAATGTTCAGTCCTCTCGGAGTTTTGCTGGTGTTTTAGAAGGGTAAAGTTTGGTTTGAAATCCTGAATATTAGAGGAAATACATAGTGATTAAATTAGGATTTTAAAAGAAGTGAAAGTCTTTTTTTTTTGTGGCCCACTTTGACATTCCAACCAGAAGACTAGGGATGCTAACGGTTTGAATTCTCAAGAGAAGGCACACCATTTCAAAATTTTTCACCTCATTTTAATGCCTGTAAATATGTAGCTAGCTATGGAAGCTTAGGTCCAGACTGGTTATTATGCAAAATGCTTTTCCTGTTACAATTGGTAATTTGTAGGATAGTTTGTTAGATGATGATGATGTGGTGGTGTGTGTTGTAATTAGGTACACTGATATCCAAAAAGAAGCTAAAATTTACTGCAAAAAATGCAGATTCAGCAAATTGTATGTAGAAAATAAACTGAATATGGACAGCAAAGGAAAAAAAAGTAAGTGAAGAAATGAAATAGATATTTAATCACAATTATGTGTAGTGTATTTTACTTGTATGTTGTGTATTTTACTTTATAGTTGGCTTATAACTTTCTGTTGGGGCTGGGGAAGGGCTTCCAAATTATGCCCACACAGGATGAGAACAGAAGGAGTTATTGCATTTTGAAGTCAGACAAAGGGTCCAAGTGCAGTATTCCATAATACATGGATTAGCCCCATCTCTGACTATTCCAAGTACGATGCATAAGGAAGAGAACCCTCTATTCATACAAATCTATGAAAGCATCTATGTCACACCTTGAGATTGGCTTTTCCCACCTTAGGAAGAGATCACAAACACAGGACCAAACTGGTACAAGCTATTATGAGATAAAAAATGCTGTATCATGTATGTAATTTATACCTAAGGAAATTAAACAATTAGTACATGTCCACAACTTTTCTACATCTGTTATTCTGTGCCAGGGGATAAAGCATGTCAACAAACATACATTACTAAGGATGTGTTTTAAACAAATTACAAAAGGGTTAAATTAACAGTTACATCAACTGTGATGTGTGCTGATTGTTTGAAATCCTTCAGGTTTTTGTTTGTTAATTTTATGGATATAAGGGGGTTTATTTTTTTGTTGGATGGCTTCCACAGAGTAAATACTTTGTGTCACTTAGCATTTTTAGTGTACAAGAGGATTCTCAAAAGAGCTCATCTTTCAAGATTTATACAATACCCTTTATGGAAAAGATTTGACTTGAGTTTCTTTTTGAAAAAACCTTGCTAAACATTTCCATGTATGATGTAAAGTCAAAATATGGTACCAGTTTTTGTTCTGTAACACTGTTTCAGGATATTGTATATTTCCAGCCAAGGTATAATGATGCAATATCAGAATTACCACCCAATTTATATATTAATCATAAAAGTGAAATGAAACATTTTATAAATTAAAAGTTCAGCATTAAATTTCCAATAATATTGTCACTTGTGAAGAGTTAGAACCCAATATTATCAATCAATAAGAGCTGTGAATGAAAAAATTGTATGCAAAAATCTATTTTCTACATGTAGGAGACCTTTCTAAATATAGACAAATTGTGTTTTACAATCAATCTCATTACCAGTTAAACTTGTGTAGCAGGAGTTAAAACACTTTAAACAGTTACTTTTTATATTAACAGACAAACTGATTTCATTTTTCTCCATGGTTTATCACTTTCATTATCAAGTAGAGCTGGATGAATAACTTGATTACATATGAGTATTGATTAATGTTATGTAAAATGTTTGATTAATGAAATTATGATTAAATTGATTAATATCACAAAAATGATCAACAAATTAAAATTAGTGTTTCTGATTATTTTCAATTGTGCCAACTATCCAAGTTTCTTGTGAGAATAATTTTTTGGTTGAATGCAACCAATTAATGTGCTAAATGGTTAATCAGTTGACAAATTCCAATAATCAGCCAGCTCTATTCATATGTACAATCAAATAATTTTTACATTGTCAGTTTATATAAGTGGCTCGTATTTCTAACAAAAACAACCAGATACAGATATGAGCAACTCCTTTGACCAGAAAGCTTAGTTAATCAAAATTTGGATTAATAATACACCAATTACTATTTGAAAATAACCTACTATAAGCTGACTGTGAATAAAGTGATCTTTGGATTAAACTGAGTATGAGTACTATGACATTGAAGATTCTTCATGTTAAGTGCTAAATGCTGACATCAGCTTTAAAATAGAAGCATCCTGTGGTCAAGAAGTACTGAATTTTATACTATAGTACATGTTATTGTGAACTATGTATCATCATGGCTAAAATGTCTTGTTGATCTATTACTAATGTGTCACTAAACATGTAAGTACAAGTGGTTATAAAAAATACATTATTATTAACATATTACATATGCGTGTATTAGACCATATTTCACTTGAATTTAAGACACACATACAGATTAGTTTCTTGGGTTTATTACGTGAAGCTTATCAACAACTGTTTGTAGTAAATATACATATTTAGTGTACTTTGCCAATTGGTGCATTCCTACTTTTGATTACATTAAATAAAAGCACAATAGACTTTCCTAAACATTTTATACTGAATTAAAGTAATACTTAATAGCAGAATGTATACAAAATTATTTACATTTCCAAGCAGAAGGATTTTGTTACAATTTACATGTAATGTGTGATGTTTGCTGTTTTTAATTGGTAGTCCACTTCTTGCAATAACTGTTTATCTCCATACAGTTACATACTTACCGAGTTTTATAAAATTTATTAAATTTCAAAGCTTTTGAATGATAAAACAGAGAATAAAGTGTTACACAGATTCTGAATGAGGCTACTCTTATGTGACTATGAAAAGCCATTGTGATTTTTGTGAGAACTGTACAATTCAAAAGCTAACAGAAAAAACAGCTACCACAGTTTTTGTTTACAACATACATCAAAATGTTTAGGGGACCTCTTTTCCAGAAAATCAAATCACCTTTTCCATAAAGGGTGTTGAACAAAGTTAGAAAATCCAGCTTACTTCTCCTAGACAATTTTCTTAGGTTCTTGAAAAATTGAGAAGGCAAACTTGATTGTAAAGGGTAGTAATTAATATTAACTTCCAATCAAAGCATGTTATGTACTTAAAGCAAAACTAAAAATTAACCAGGCAGTCAGTATTGTTATAAAGATTAGAATGCAGTTGGCCATAATTTAAGATTTGGAAGTCAATTTTAATTCAGAAAAAATATTTATCTGATAGGTTTATAAGTATAATGGTTTTCATAATAATTTATTGAGTATTGTTACAATAAGTATTTTTGGAGTAAGTGTGTAGATGTGAAGAGATATACTTAATTTGGCTTTAATGCTTTATTAGACATCCATAATAAAGCTTATGAAAATCTCCAGTGAATAATCATGTAACAATTTAGTGATTGAATATTTGTGATCTCATTTTAACCATTTATTTCATTTTATTAAGTAATTAATGTGCAGTATGCAAATGGTAAGTATTTGGTAGCTAGTATGTTTAAAAGTGCAAAATCAGTTGGGAATGTTCTCACAGTTAAAATAACTGCTACGTCTCACTCTTCCTTAGCTATATTTATATGTATTCTGATAATTGGTCCAAATTCTTGTGTAGTTATTCTGCATGTAAACTTGTGCTAATCCTTTAGGCTAAGAGAAATAGAGCTGGACAACTTAAATGATTAATCAACATAATTTATTACTTAAAAGCACCATTTACATTGATTAGTGTTTTGTAAACTAATTGATTAATTGTATTTATGATTAGTCAATTAATGTGATGAAAATAATCAACTAATTGAAATTAGTGTTTCCAATCATCACTGTTTCCTGTTATTCTAATAATCAGTTAATTAAAATTGTGATTAAATCAATTGTCTCAAAAATTATCAACTAATCAAAATTAGGATTTCCGAGTATTCCAAATATCCAAGTAAATTAGATAGATATTACATACACAACCATTTTTAAGTGGTATCATTGTGATTTCTGTTCTTGTCTCCATCTCACGTGATGTACTCTCTCATATTTGATCCAGAAGCCAATAATTTATCAGAATGTAAAGATGATATCTAGAAAAAGCCTCAGCATTTCATGTTATTGCCATATTGACAAATATTTTGTTTATATTTGTACACAAGTGTTTACTTCTTTTCTTTGGCTGTCTGTGTTCAATTTGTTCTATACTGAACATTCATAAATCTGTTAAATATTTTTGATATTTAATACTTTCTGTTGAAAATCAATCCGAGCATCATACTGTTAAGTATCTGCTTGTTTGATAATTTCCAGTAAAAATTCTTTCCGAGTGACTTCAGTGATACAAGTCCCTTCTTGATTAAAACTAGTTTATTCTTTCTCGTTACAAACTTTGTAATATACGTAATTTCCACAGTCACTTTAACTTAAACACACGCTACAATTCACAACGATTCACACACTTTACTTATGGTCACTACTGCTCGCTTGACTCAATTGTCTGTCTCTATCTCTTTCTATCTGCAATTATATCTTCGCTTTATTTGCCGGGCTTATATATTAAAATAGAGGGCGCCT
>NW_013672175.1:9492-16572 GCF_000517525.1 Limulus polyphemus
GAAAAGTCATGATCCTTCTAGAAACTCATGACGTGTTACCAGCGTCACGTGGCTTCTGCTGTCGTAACAATACCTTCACAAGTGAATGAGAAATTGTAATTACAAGTCTTCAAAGTTTCTTAATTTAAAAGCTATGGTAATGTAATTTCCTGTTTCATTTCAGTATCTCATAAGATCTTTAGGGTTTATTAATTAACCCAGAAAACTCCTTGTTAAGTTTTAACGATATGTAAATAATATTTATTAAAGTAAGCATTAGGTGACCATTGTTGTACCATTTTAATCTCTTGTAATAGTTTCCTTCAATAATATATAAATGCTTTTTATTGCTTAAAAATATGTATATGCATTATACATATAGGTCATTGTCACTAATAAATACATATAACAAAAAAGAAGCATTTGATGTAACAGAAGTTAAAGAACATAGAATTTAATGATATGTTTTTTTACATATTTTTCCATTTGAAAAGAAGAAAACATTACAAAATATGTTATCAACAGAATAAATTTGCTAGACACTTGTAAACCTAAAGAAAGATTCTTAACCACATAATAAGCTTCAGTTAAGAACTGACTTTGGTAAATCTTTAGTAGTTGTATATGGAAATTTGATAAATGTGTTTTTATTTTGTGGAGACATAGATTAAAGTAGACTAACTGCATGGTCGTGTTGCTGGGGCACACTGTATTTACATCCATCCATAAGCATTGAAAATACATGCAACTCCTAGTTTTATAAATTTCTAAATATTAGTCATATGTAATATAGCTTAAAAATTAACTACAACATGAGATATGTTTATAATGTTGTTTTAAGCTTGCAAAATCTTTAAATGTGTTTTTTTTTTATCAGAAGAAACAATAGACAAAATCCAAGCTTTGAAGAAGACTGACTATTCAGCTAATGCCAAATGGAGAAAAAGTCTCAAACTTGCTAATGACTATTGTATATTTTGGGCTACATCTTCAAAACCACACCATTACAAAACTACTACTGATTTTTTGGGAAATAGTACCCAAATCAACCCTTGATGGAAAATTGCTACAGGAAATGATTCTTTCATGTGATGCAAATAGCAAGGTAATTTATTGCAGTGTATCCAATGGCAAATGTGTTGTGAAATACCCTGCTATCTATCATGAGACAACCTTAAATTTATGATCCTAAATTTATAATAATTAACATGTTGGTTAAAAGAAATGAGAAAGTTGTTTCATATTTTCAGTAAAATTTCAAAAACCAATATTTGTACCTTGAAACTTTTTTCACGATATTGAGTAGCGTAACTTCATACATTTTTCCCACTGGAGTATTTCATATACAAACAATAAAAAACTACACAATTTATTATTGCTCTTTTGGATTGTCTTGGTGAACAGATTATGCTCTCAGGACTGATGTGGTCCATTAAAAGATCTTATCCAGAACTGAACATATTTGAAAGTCTCCAATTTAATCTGGCTTGTGAGTACATTTAAGAATAGGAAACACCATGATGGATTGGTCACCAATATTAACCTTGCACATCCATTAAGTTAATTTGCCTTTTGCTAGCTTTTGTTACCGTGTGCCACAAGCAATGCAAAAATTATAACCTATTCTAATTTTGTTTCCAGTTTCTGGTTGTTTTTAGTCCACTCTGCAACAGATATTTTAGTGTAGTCCTTGCACGTAGATATTTTCCCACTCCTGTCCTAGACGACTCCTTTTTCAATTATTATGCATTTATTAGCCATAAAATGTACAAGTATTTTAGGCAGTTAGTAGGCATGAGAAATGTGCTAACCAAACTTTTCTTTCATGATAATGATTAAAATATAACCTATTACAAACACTTATCTATTTTCATTGCAGTGACTTCTTCCACAGTATTACACAACTAAAAATAATACAATTTACTAAAGTACAAGTGATGAAGATGTAAAATCTGTGAACAGGCTGACTAGTCCACATTTTTAATTGTCTGATATTCCTAAGTAATGGTTTAATTCAGAAGCTCTGAACAGTTGTCCAGTCTACAGTACATATGTGATGAACTTTTAACAACCATGCGATGTTCTGAGATTTGGAACAATGGATTACCCTGTCATCAGTAATCAGGTTACAGACCTTACAAAAGTTTCAGTGATATTAGATATTTAAATATTTGAAAGAAATAAAAATAAAAACAGTTGTCATTTTTGTAAATTTTAATTAATAAATATTACACCCAAAATCAAAATTTGGTAGTTCTGAGTAGCAAGCTAGTGTATTTTTACACCCCTGGTATTCTTAAAAACTGCTACCTGAAAGGCAATTTTTTATAGAAAAGGTGTTACAGGAAAAGGAAGTACAGTAACAACTTCAAATTAGACAAAGTAAATCAAACCTTCGTGTTCAGTAACATAGAGTGTGATATTGTTAGCTCATTTCTCTAAAAATATTTCTCAAATCTTTCCATACAGTTAATTAGCAGTTAATTTTCTGAAATAATTGACGAGTAGATTTCATAAATAGATTAATATATTTTTAGGACCTTCAATATTGTAATGGATTCATCAGAGGCTCAACACTATGTAGTGGCATTCCATATGTAAGTATGGTGATTTCTAATTTGTTTTTTATCCACACCTAACAATTGGCAATTTAAACTAAAAAAAATTTTAAAATACTGTGAAAGAAAACAGTAGTTTTAGCAGGTATTTTCCAAACATGATTAATTGCTGTATATTTCTTGCTGTCAGTTTCAAATGTACTTGTATAACATTGCTTTACTATTGCAAGAAGAAAGATAAAATCAGGAACATTTTATAAGATATCTTGTTGACATGTACAAGCATAAAGTATGTGAATGATTCCAAACACAATTTATGTTTGAGTTTTGATCCTTCCATTTTGTGGAAAATTTCATCCTTCCATTTTTTTCTGTGTGTAAGAAAATATTAAGAAAGTAAAATACTGAACAGATGAAAATTAATTTGAATATTTTACTGATATATTAAAGATTTGTAAAATGTGGTTTAAAAAAGTATTGTTATAAGCTATATTTTTAATGTTTTGATTCATGTATTAGCTAGAGGGTACATGACATTAAACTCAAGTAACATTTTGGGAGTAGCCCTCGAAAATTTTAAATCTGACTTCACAAAAATCTAGTAAATTCAGGGAATATCAAGAGATGAGGCTAGGTTATAAAATTGAAAGTCAGTGTTTTGCTTTAAGCTAAAGTGAATGAGTGTTGAACTGTCAGATTAGTTTCACGAGGTATTCAATGAAAGGTGTATCAACAATAGCTGTGAAATTGTACAATTAAGCTTATTTTTACTGTAGTTGTACTGTTTTGAGTATTTCTGTTTGAACATTATTTGTAAATGTAGTCCTACAAGTTGTAGAAATGTTAAGAAAGAAAAACTAATTTTTATCATTAGGTGGACTGCACTTTGAATTATTTTCAACAAATAATTTAAAAGAACCTGCTCAAAAGAATATTACAACAGTATCTTTTTGTTTAGAAAGTGATTTCCTGGTTCCTGATACACCAAATGTTGTACAAACTCTTTGAACACTTACCACAATATGTCTTGTAAGAGAAACGTTTTTATGATGTTCATCCCTGTAGATCAAGAGTGAGCCTCGTGTTACCTCAGTTCCTGTTTGCTCAGTTGGAGACAACCTTCAGTTAATTACTGTGGAGCTTATCTACAATGTGAGTCTTTTTTTTTTATCATTGTATGTTTAATATGGCTGTTGTTTAAGACTCATAATGTAGGTATTAATATATATATATATATATATAATTATACAGACTTTTCTCTATGTAATTACTTTTATTTGTGAGTTTTTGGCTCTCTTACCGGAGCCTTCATTGGGCAACAATGAACTGAGTAATAAAATTCCTTAAATTGTGGAACACTGCTTTAAAATAGGTATCTTAGACAACAGTTGTAACAATAACTGACATCTGGTATTAAACATATATAATTATGATGAATATAGAATATAAATCAGTTGCTTCAGTATAATAAACATAAGGAAAATACAATTATAGGTATTATATAGAGAAAATAAATGAATTTTTCAACTTCAAATAATACGTTTGTAGCACAGTTCATAATATTTATTTGGTGTTCTTTGAATCTTACATGTAACAGGTGTTGTTTTCCCACAATTTATTGTTTATTACACTCACACCGAGTGTTATAAACCACATTCTTTGTGAGAGGAATGGGAAGTAGGGATTTTACCTTTGTAAGACTGTCACATAGTGTAGGAGACTTAAGAAAAGAATGGGATGTTAAGTTTATTCATTTTCCTACAACGTTTTTTTCCTAGGCCTGGTATGTAAGGAAGAAATGACTTTTTCTTTTCGTTGTGATTTTCTGTTTGTGGTTCATTAGTATTTGAGACAGATGTGTGTTATATGATTCATAATCTATATTAATTATAATTCTATATGTTTAATAAGTTTAATACTAGAAGTCAGTTATTGTTACGTCTTTTGCCTAGACACCTATCTTAAACCAGTGTTCCACAATTTAATGAATTTTTATCGCTCGGTTCATTATTGCCAATGAAGGCTCTGGTAAGAGGGCCTAAAGCTTGCAAATAAAAGTATTTATGTAGAGAAAAGTCTGTTTATAATTCTATATTTTAATATGACTGATTACATTGAAGATCAGTTACTAATATTTAATTACTTATGCTGCCTTAAGCAGAATTAGATAATTTAATGTATTTTCAATTCAAATTAATGTGCAAGGTCTTAAGTTGTGTTATTTTAATAATAATAAATTAACAGTAGGTGATTGATGTTGTATTTGTGAATAGACTATGAGGCAGTTTAAAATTTTGAGCATTGATATGTAGTATAATGTTAGCTTTTATGTACTAATGATTGTGTTCTGTGCTTTTGTGAAATATGTGGAAAAACTTGAGAGTTATAAAGAATGGACTTAGGAATTCATTGGTGAATATGCTGTCAAATTTGAAAAACCAACTGAGTAATACTTTAACATACCTTGAGTCATTTTAAAATGTCTCCAGATATTTCTTCAGATATAATTACTTTCATGTGAATTTATGTAATCCACTGTGAGTTTTAATGACCCATATTGGATGTAGGGTCTCATAACTTGAGAAACATTCAATTAAACATTATTAATATATGGTGGAAAACAGCATATGACAACTAGGATCTCCTTCAAAAGATCTGTCATTCTGAAAAACCTGGGGGTTTCCTTTGTTTTTTTGTATTTTCTCACTATCAATTTTGTCAAATTAATTCTTTTTTTACCACTTTCAATTTAGTGCTGTGACAATCTAGTTCTACACTGTGTACTTAACTTGGTGGTTAAGTATTTATAGATCATGGGTTTGCATATGGCAATGTTGCATGTTTACAGTTATTAACACAACACTGTGTACAAGCAAATCGTCAATAAACATGTTTCCAATATCCTGTTACATCATGCTCTGTAGTTTGGTAATTCAAGCTTTGCTAAGGTAATGTAATTCCTCACAGTCCATATGGGAGTCAGTACTATATATTGTTGTAACTAAATACAACTCAACAAATTTTTAGTTACTTTAATTCAAAGTTTTCAACAATTTTTAACTCAAAAATATTTTACAGTGAATATTCTGTCATTTTGTAACACTTATTTAGTATGTTCTCTAACGAAAAATTAAAATATTCAGAGTTTCATTTCTTTGCATTTTGATTCAGAGTTTCACCTATTATAGGTGGACACAATGCACGGAGAATGGGGTAATATAGGGGGGTCAGATCTAAGTGGTGATCCCTCCCATGTGTCATCCTCTTGGGGCTCTTAAGGGTATATGCCTGGTTTGGTTACAAATGGTCCCTATGTTTCACCAGTTATTAGCAGACACATACAGATAGACTTTTGCCAAATAATGGATTAGATTATTTTTTTGTTTATTGTATTCAAATGTACAGAAATTTATTGGCTGATTAGTTATTTGTAATTTAATTATGATATGTTTCATTTTTTGATTATCAATTTATTTGATCAATGGGAGATTACTGTATATTTTAAAAACAAACAAAATGGAGATTGCATGCATGGTCATTTCAGCATTAGTGATATGCTAAGTAAGAAATGTTCAGATTATATTTTTATGAAGAATTGCCAAAATATTTTTTCTTTGGTAAAAAATGTTTGTTTGTTTTTTGAAAAAATTGCAAATACTAACTGCCAGCAGAAACCTGAAAGCATTGAAATAAATATTTGAAAAATTATTTTGAAAGGTACAGTTTGGTGGTGATGTTTCATTTAACGTCTCTGACATATCTTCAGGTAACCGTGTAAAGAGTCTAGCTACATTATTATTGGATCAAGGACATGGACATGTTCAACAGTCCCATGTAATTAGGTGGTGGAATAAGGTCAGTGGTCTTCAGTGGTAGATTCTGTGAAGGCATTACCGGTGGATGGATGGATGGTTTGTTTCACTAGTGTAAGTTTACAGTGGGGTACTGTAGACTTCTAACTTCTATTTCTTTGTGTCTGTTGATGCCAGAGGCACCAAATATCATTAGTTCATGATTTTCCTGCAAACTATATAATGTAAAATTAAAATAATTTTGACTTGTAGTTAAGTTTAAAACTGAAATATTTAACATTTAATAAGCTTTATGTATAGGTTCTTCTGCTGCACTTAAAGGTCTGTCATGCCAACTCTGCTGAGACATCCCGTTTTGTCAAATGTACTTATGACCTGTTGAAACCAAGCATTGCAGCTCTATGGTATGAAGCAGCAGGGACTCTAATCATTCATTCCAGAGCTCCAAGAGCTATGGAGGTGGGCAGTTTTGTATTCTCATAATTTAACTTTTTAAAATAAAGTTACGAGTAAATGTGTTACAGTTTTAGTTTATTTTGAAGATGGATGATGAGTTTCTTGATAGTTACATTAATCTTGTTGTTTGTGCATGTAATATATCTTTTTTATTTTCAGGACAGTTTGCTTTATATATATGTATATATACACCTGGAAAAAAGTTAAGCACCCCCAAATATTTTTCAGGATTGCTTATTAAAAATAAGGTTTAATTTTCATGATGTTGAGCAATG
>NW_013672175.1:17572-26901 GCF_000517525.1 Limulus polyphemus
ACACAAAGCACATATAAGAAGCAGGAGCAATGTACCCAGTTTTGCTTTGATTAAAATAGCTTTAGTAAATCATTTTTAACATTGTTATTTTTATTGATTTCGATCAAAATATTTAGTTCGTAAAGAAATAATTTTGATTTTTTTGCCAGAAATAACAATTAATATGGTTGATTTAATCAAAACAACCCAGGATATTTAAAGCCATTTTCATTCGAGCAACACTGGATACTCTGCTTGTCACTGATAAAACTGTTCATAAAATAAGTGATAAAATGACTGTCTGATCTCATGACACTTTCAATTGTTTAGATAAAAAAGAAAGATAAAAACTGGGGTAAGTCTTATCTGTCCAATTACCTTTAACTGGGGTAAGTCTTATCTGTCCAGTCACCTTTGACTGGGGGAAGTCTTATCTGTCCAATTACCTTTAACTGGGGTAAGTCTTATCTGTCCAATCACCTTTGACTGGGGGTAAGTCTTATCTCTTCCTTTCATTTATGTTTTCTTTTTACCACTGATAATGGGATCCCCCGTCTGTGGTGGGTGTTGCCTGGTGAGGTATGCTTTGCTTCAAACCCATGCTATTTATTGATTGCGCTATAATGCTCACTGTAAAGATGAGGTGTTTTCGCAAAGCCAATAGTGGCATACCCAGTGGTATATATATATATATGTTTCTAGATATAAGTAAGTTTCACTCAATGGTGGACTGTCACTAATGGACTTCATGAGTAACGTAGAAGGAGATTTATGCCCATCCCTCCTGACCCATTGGTTCAATAAATTGGGATAGATCTGCTTTTCAAAATAAGGACTTGCAGGTACCCATTACATTATCTTCAGTGTGACATTTCTCCCAACTCCCCACTAAATTTATTTCCCCCCCTTTTTTCTTCCAGTAGAGCAAGGGAGTTCTTGCCACTTCCCAATTCCCAGTTACTGGGGGTGGTGGACCATAGAGGCTTCCTCCTGAGTGTGTTGTTGAATTTTAATTTACATACATACTTATGATTTTCTACTCAATGAGAAGAGGCCAAATCTGGCTTCTCTCCTTCTATTTCCCCTGGATGCTTTTTCCCAGTGGACAAATGTTGAATGGTGTGGGACCAGCCTATTCGAGATCCTTCTTGTAATATTGGGTTTGAAATGATACCACCCTGTTTTTTCATTTGTGTGCAGTAAAGACCCCTTTTCTCATTAATTCCTGCTTATATGTTACACTATATTTGTTTTTACCTGTTTTGATCCTCAACCTCCTAATGCCTAGGATAAGTTATGGTACTGTGTCTGTCTGGTTGAGGTTGGGTATCTACATAGTTGATTCAGTTTATATTTTAATATAGATTGCATCTCTCCAAACAAATTGCACTTGGTTACATCCTTTTTGGTTTCATTTTGGGCAGTCACTTTCTGCTTGGTTTCAAGGTTGAGAGCATACATCAGCCCCCTCCACCTTTGCAATGTGGGATTCTAGCTTTATGTGAGAGGAGGTAATACTATATTGGAAGTTAACATTTTCTTACACCTACCTCCTCTCACACTTCTCACTTTTCCTCCCCACTGGTGTTTAGAGACTGCAATTTGTGAAATTATAATTGAGCAGGAATAGCAGAAGGTACTAGCTGCACCAATATAGGTGCCACAATACTTTTGGTAGGGAGTAGTCACATGCTATGTACATGTTCAATAGTGACATGAAATTGGTGGGGTATATAGACTTGTGCATGAAAATTTTTTCAGCAATGCTTACAAGGCAGAAAGAAGATTGAGATAGTTTTGTGTGAGATGGGATTAATTACCTCTCTGAAATACATTTTCAGTGTAAGAAAATGTTAATTTTGGATTTTCAGGGCATAAAATCAGCTGTTTTTGTAATATAATACTAAAGTCATGTTCATAAAATCTTGTTCCCTGATGATTCAGTATAATGCTCAAATTCAGGGTTTAATCCTTGCAGTAGACACAGCACAGATAGCACTTTGTGTAACTTTGCATTGAAACAAACACTACAACATCATGAACTGTTTAGTTTAAACATTTTTCAGATTGGGGAATTGTAAGTGATATTTAATGGTCATGGCACATGTAAACAGGAAACGTGGCACAAACAATGTGGGCTTAGACCAAACCGATTCTACACTCTGCAGTAATTACTTCCTAAGTCTGGCTGTGAGTGATATCACAATGATCACTGGAGTTTTACTCTCTTATTTATAGTGCTCATAAAATTCCTATAAAAGTAATGAACAAATTTTGATAAGATTTGCTGCAGTAAGAAGGGTATGTTGTACACCGACTGTTGATCTTTTGCTGCAGTTTTCCCAACTATTGTATCAATGTCTCATCATGCTTTTACTTGTATTAGATTTTAATGTGTTTCCAGACAAGAAATGAGGATTCTTAGACAGCTCATGAATACGTTAGTATATGATAACCACTTACCAGCTAGTTAGTCAAAAAATTATATCTGAAATTTGACACCATTAGTTTTTATGAAGGGAAAGAGTTTTATACATAAAGAGAGTGAATAGCGGATTCAAGTGCCATTCTTTTATGTCACTACTCCTTCCATTATAGCTTTCAATCAGTCATTGGTAGGTGTGTTTTCATGTTGTGGTATGTTAAAAATCAAACATGCATACAAGTTTTGTAACAAATATTCTGTGCTAAGGATAAAAATGATCAAAACATGAATACTAGGATTCTTAAAAAAAAAAAAAAAATATTTATCAGAACTTTCACAAAGAGAATATATTTACAATTTGAAAAAGGCTGGGCCCAGATTTTACAAACAACACAACTGAATTTCAAATTTCGAACTCAGCAGTATATCCTTGATGAAGAAAGTAGAAAAAAGAACCAGAAAGAAAAAAAAAACTAACTCCAAAAATTATCACAAGATCTTAATACTAAAAATAAAAAACCTTATAACACCAAAATGTTTTTACTTAATTAGACACTCAATGTTTCGCTTTACACCTTCTTCAGAAGCATTCACTAAAACACAAACCAAAACTGACAAAACAAACCTTCAAATGGTTTGTATAATATAATCTGTTTGAATCTAGAATGAGTATTTGTACAGCATGCTTTTGACATATTAAGTAGTAAAGTTTATTGTTGAAAGAAAAGTATTGTTGAAATAATTAACTGCTATCTGTAGTATAATTGATGAAGCTAACATAAAAAAAATAAAAATTATAATCAGGAAATCTGAACTGCTGACTGAAGTTATATAATGGTCAGGTCCAACTGCCTTACAAAAACGTGTTTGCAATCTAAAGATGAGAGTCTTGTCTCCAGTGTTGTTTACCAGCTTAAATGTAACATCTTCCATCATATGTACATAGGAGAAACCGGAAGAACCATACACAGAAGGATAGAAGAACGTAATGATGGTATTTTTAAACAGTTAGTGTAAAACAGCAGTCAGTTATTTCAACAACACTTTTCTTTCAGCAATAAGCTTTACTGTTTATTATGTCAAAAGCATGCTGTACAAATGCATGTTATAGATTCAAATAGATTTTATTATCTAAGCCATTTGAAGCTGTATACAATCAGTTTTGGTTTGTGTTTTAGTGAACGCTACTGAAGAAGCTGTAAAGTGAAACGTTGAGTGCCTAATTGGATAAAAACAACATTTTGGTGTTATAAGGTCGTTTATTTCTAGTATTAATATGTCTTCTATACCCCAATATGCACTACAGAAATTAAATAATGAGTATCACAAGATCTACCTAATAATACAATACTTTCAATCACTGATTAAGTATTAATCATAGCACTTATAAACTTTAAGTTTCAAGCCATATACAAACTAAAACTACCCATTCTACAACATCTAGCTTATCAGTCTTCATTTCTGTTTTGTGTGACATCGGATGACAGTTCAACATGGGTGATTATTGGCTGTTGAGAAAATGTATCTGATTAATTTGTTCACAGAAATTAACCTACTTATTTACATAAAACCATAGTTACTATTATAAAGACCTCAGCACCATCTGGTGTCAGTCATTTTTTATCACTATAAAAATAATGTTACAATTAAATCTCTGGGGTGTGAGCATAAACAAACCCAAGAGAAAGCTCAAGAAAATGACAGAGGAAAGGATACATAGAACATGAACATACATGATAACTATGAAGAAAAACCTTCTCATAGTTCTACAAATGTTTAAAAGTTTTTTCCAGTGTTAAAATGACACTTCTTATAGTTTGAGATAAGTGTAAATAGTGTTACGTCTCTGTATGTTTGTTTGTTAATTCTTCTACGATACAAGTCCTTTCTTAAATAAAACTTGTTTATTCTTCCTCAATGCAACTTTGTAATACTCTTAATTTTCACAGTTACACACACTATAGTTCACAAAAATTCCCTCACTTTCTAACGCACTTGGCTTAATTGTCTGTCTCCACCTGTCAGCAATTATAGTTCCAATCTCTGTATCTGCTATCCTTGGTTCCCGCTGACCGTAACCGCTGTCCTTGATTCCCCACTCTCTCTCTCTTTCTCTCTGCCTTCTCTCTCTCTCTGTCTAGCGCACTTGTATACGATAATACCGCCTGTTCTAGAATCTTCTAGGCTCTCAACACGTGCTACCAGCATCACTTGACTTCTGCTGTCGTAACACACTAGCGAATCTTCTAGAATACTCGTAACGTGACCCCCGCTGTCGTAACAATAGAATATTTTCTGTTATTTTGGCTTGAAAAGCTAAATGGGAATGATCTAATGTTTTTATTACTAAAGATTTAAAAAAAGCAAATCTAAACTTTAAATTATACTTTATTATATATGCAACAATTCACATTGCGTAAGTTTATTTGAGCAGTTATTTTACTTTTGCATCCAGGTGATACAAACCTCTGACTATGGATTTGCATAAACTTGTTTTCTATGAAAGGTAAAATATTAAAACGTAAAAAAGGGCAAGGTAAGGTAATAGAGACAGGAAAATGGAGTGATTATAGTTTTTACTACTTTGGTACACTTCAGTAGTTTGATTAACAAATTTATAACATACTGTTGCGTATCTGCTTGTTTGTTAATTTTCCATAGAAATTCTTTCCAAGAAACTTCAGCAATACAAGTCCTTTCTTAATTGAAACTAGTTTATTCTTTCTCGATACAACTTTGCAATACACAGAATTTCCAAAGTCAATACGTTTACAATCTCGATAACAAAACACACACTTTATACTACTGCTTGCTTGATTCAATTATCTGTCTCTATATCCGTCTATCTGAAAATTATTATATCTCTGCTTTATTTGCCGGGCTTATATACTAAAAAAGAGAGTGCCTCGAACAGACTAGAGTTGCCAGGAAAAGTTGTGATCCTTCTAGAAACTCCAGCGCGCATGCTCCCAGCGTCGCGTGACTTCTGCTGTCGTAACAATACTGATTATCTCATGCAAACTGTCTCTATAAATGCTAAACCTAGAGTTCCCCAAATAGGAGATGTTAATTTCATTGCAAGATAAGAAGACACTTTTAAATGGTAATTCATAATTACATGCAATAAAAAGAAAAATAAACTGATGAAGTTCCTCCCTGTGTGATCAAATGAAAACTGTGCATTCTATTATTAGGTAAAATCTTCTCTATTTAATACATTGCTGACACTTTGAATTTTTTTTAACACACCTTGGCAGACATTTCAATATATATTTGAAATAATAGAGTTTTGCATAAGCTAACAACCAACATCTGTAAAGCTTCAAACGTGACAAAAAAGTACCTTACTAGAATGCGTAAGAGTGAGACCTTTTGTTTCAGAAATCTTGCCTGTAGTAAATCATAATGTGACAGTAACACCCCTCCCTTATGAATTAGCTACAAGAAACTGAAAAATATGTGACTTGCAAATGAAAATTAAATTAAGTGCTACAGTTTGTATACTTATATATTCAATGAGGGAGAGGCAAAGAAGAATGTAAATCAGAATTAAGCACACACACTGATATTATTTATCTTAGTCATTAAAACCACTTTGACATATTAAAGAAACAAATTCAGGCAATCCAGTACCTCGAATACATAATACTCTGATTCACAAACAGGTTTCATATTTTTGTCTTTAACATGTTAAACTTGAGTAGATGCTGCTAGCGTTTGGCCAAAAATTCCGATTTATCCATCGGGTGGTGACAGAGTCCAGTAATATTTTTGTCTCTTTGGTTGAAAACTAACCCAAACTGTGTTATTATCCACAAAATTAAGAAAATTGAAGTTTTATAAGGTATGGTGATAATTATTAGGAAATCATGAAACTCATTCTGATAGAATTCACAAAAATTTCAGGTTTTAAAGAGTTTATCGATTTTTTGAATCTTCATGTTTTCCTAACATCATGAATGAATCTTCTGCATTGTAATGTAGATGGAAACCTGGTGTAACATATTTTTACAGTTACATAGTCAAAGCTTCTTCACAAAAAAAATTGTTTATTAAAAGGAATACATTATTTAAACCACAATTATTTATTATAAAGAAACAAAGATATTTTGCTGCATGTTTAGGTCATAATCAGGCAGAATGAAAATAGATGAGACAACAGTATCTATATTTAAAAAACTTGTTCCAATACAATGTGGTACATGTTAATTTTAAGTTACCACTTAAATGAAACAAAATTCAATAAATGCATATACATATATTCACATCAACAATATGATCTCAGCCAAATGTTTGGTTTAAGTGATAGCTGGGAAAGAACAGTGGTTTCGAAATATCCTATGGAAATTTCATAGGTAAAATATCCAACAGAAATGTAAAACAATGTCGATCCTAGTACAACTGCAGACCTGAATTTTCTGGACCTTCATCTTTTCTTAAAGCAAAATCTGTGTTTAATTATTTCCAATGACTCTCAGTCCTTACATTCAGTTCATTGTAATTATTCATGGAACAAGTTAATTTGTTCTCGTCTGGTAAGGTGTGATGGTTGTAGTTAAAAGCATATTCTACTGTATATTGTAAATTGAAAATTTTGTTTTTTACTGCAGGTTTGTGTTCATTCAAACAAAATCTTAGTTTATGAATTCTCTGATCTATATAAACACTATTGAATTTACACTTTATATAAGTGGTAATTAAGTGAAGTGGCAATCCATATATTTGGTTAAACATTTTAGGAAACTAATATAGGCAAATAACAAAGGTGATTGGACAGATAAGACTTACTCCAGTTAAAGGTGATTGGACAGATAAGACTTACCCCAGTTAAAGGTAATTGGACAGATAAGACTTACCCCAGTTAAAGGTGATTGGACAGATAAGACTTACCCCAGTTAAAGGTGATTGGACAGATAAGATTACCCCAGTTAAAGGTGATTGGACTGCCAATAATATTGTGCCACCTATATTGATGCAGCTAGCTTCGTTTGCTATTCCCACTCAATTCTCACGTTTTTTGATTGGAACAGTATTGTTTAGATGTGTTTTTTTCACATGTGGCTCTTGTTTACGATTGTGCTTCTTTGCAATTTCAAATCTTTTTTTTTCAACAGTTTAATTTTACTGTTTTTGCATTCAATTGTTTCAACCATTGTTGTTTTTTTTGCATTTGTTTATTGTTACCAAATTAAAGAGATCTTTGCATGAACTTGCAATTCAATGTACCGACTTCAGAAATTTCCATTACAGTCAAAAACACTACGGGTCCGACTTCCCAGGAATCGGGTTTGACTTTATCTGCAGAGGAGGTACAGGCCTTAATTTGCAGGAAGTTAGATTCATATGATTTCTTCTTCATTTCAACTTGACAATGTTTCTGAGGAAGAATACAATCAAGGAGAAGACTATTTGGACCCTCTTTTTCCGGCACCTTCTTATTTTGGTCGGTCACACACTACATTTCTTCAGGTTTTGCTGTACGTTTGAGACATGGGTGATTTTGCTAGTTTTCTATTTCCTGCTCCAGTTGTTGTGCTGTCACATTCTTCACTTTGGTGGAGGTTTGTTCTTCACCTCCTTTCTTTATATTGCTTCCATTTCTCCTAGTAGTTCTGGAGTAAGTTTTTTGACTTGTACACTTCACACATGGTGGGTATACCTGTTGTAAGCACGGCCCAGATGCCCTTTGTTTGGCTTTGTCCTTCTTTACACACGGGAGATTTAAGTATTTCACATCATCAGTGCTCCGACTTTGGTATGTTAGATATTTATGGGTCCTTTGTTATCTAAATTAATTTAATTTAATTGTAAGTTAGATATTGTTTATTACTTTGTTTTACTAGGTAATTTTCGTTGATATGCACGTGTGTTGTTATTACATACATTATGGACTAGGTAAATTTAGATGGTTTGCCAGTTCAATATTCATAAGTAATTCATTAGCTAGGTATGTTTAGATAGCTTGTATGTTAGATATCATTACTACTAGTAACATCTAATTCATTGTTCTCTAGATAAATATTTTTTATCATTGTTATGTACCTTATAATTCTACTTTTCGTCAGTGTAGGACTTCAATTTCATTTTTGCTTTGCTATATCACTGATGTGTTTGTTCTTTCCCGTTCGTAGGGCTGAGCTTTGCTTCGGCTCCTTTTCCTACATTCTTGGTACTATAAACCAAATTTCCCCTCGTAATCTACAATCAGGGTTCATCCCCACAGTGCCCACATCATTGATAGTTATTTATTGCTTGAAGACTTGACCCAGTTCAAGACCCCACTGTTTGGACTAACCTTGGCTCTTTAAATGTTTTGTTGACTGGTATGAGCTCTTGCCCAACATCTTCACCTGATGGGTCTTTGCACTCATCTTTACACGGATGACTGGCTACTGCTCGCTTCTTCTCATTCACAGTCCACATATTATACTCTTCTGCTCCTAAAAGAAGCAACACAGGTGGTATTCCTGAGGAACGGGGGAAGTCCGTTCCTATCCCCACTCAATTCTCTTCCATAGCAATTCCACACATGTCCAATCACCTTTGACTGGGGTAAGTCTTATCTGTCCAATCACCTTTAACTGGGGTAAGTCTTATCTGAGAGTCATTGGCACATGCTAGGTAAGACTGTATTAGAAAATTAACTTTCCTTTTAAACTTGATTATCTAGGTGTTGAACCAATAAAACATAAATAGAAAATACAACACAAAAGGAGACAGCATAAAAAAACTTAAATTTTTTCTAATTAACTGTACTACAGATTTAATTATGAAAATATTTTTATAAATTAAATTTGTAAAGTATATATACACCTGGAAAAAAGTTAAGCACCCCCATGTTTTTTTCAAGTGATTCAGATTCGACGTTCTTGTGACTGATTATAAATTACCATTCAATCTAAACGTGTTTATCAAATGAAATTAT
>NW_013672175.1:27813-28687 GCF_000517525.1 Limulus polyphemus
ATTTACTAAAGCTATTTTAATCAAAGCAAAACTGGGTACATTGCTCCTGCTTCTTATATGTGTTTTGTGTGATATTTCAATTTCCAAAAAAAAAAAAAATTCCCTACCTTTTGGTTTCCTGATTTCTGCTATGTGGTGAAGTGTTGTTTCCAGCATATTCTCACTTTATTATCGTTCCATTTAATGAAGAATTGATTTATTCTCTTCTTATTGCAACACAATGTAAATGAAAATCTGCCAATACCAAACATTTTTGTAAAGTCATCATATAGCAGATTCTTGTGAGTACATGCAATCAAACAAAAAGATATGACTGAAACAAGCCTACTTAGTTGAGGAAATGTGAATGTATGATAGAGATAAAACAGCAGCCTTTTTAGTAAAGGGGAGTTAGAGAGTAGGTATGTATGTATAGAAGAAAAGAGAGGGAGGGAAAGAACAGGGATAGTGCAAAGAGAGAATGAGAAGAGAAGCAAATAAAAGCTCCATGAAGTTTTAAATAATTTTAACACATAATTGATCATGGATAGAGTGATTAGGACAAGTCCTCACACAGAGAAGAAACATAAATAATAGTCATCTTGATAACACATTACTAAAAAATCTGGCCTTTTCAAATTGAGACCAATTGGTCATCCTGTTTGCCAAAAATTGTTATATTGGTCATTTTGGTCTCAAAACAGCCTCTGAGGCCACGGCTACATAGCTCATGTTTCTTTCCAGACAAAGTTGTATCTGTACCCTGAGTTTGGAGTGTGTAGCTTTAAAGATGTGATCATGCATGAGGAACAGACCCACAGAGAGAGAGACATTCATGCTTATTTTATCAGTTTGTTTGTTTGTTTGTTCGAAGTTAAGCACAAAGCTACATAAT
>NW_013672175.1:29340-33920 GCF_000517525.1 Limulus polyphemus
TGGTATCGAAACCCGGTTTCTAGCGTTGTAAGTCCGCAGACATAACGCTGTGCCACTGGGGGGCTATTTTATCAGTGATTATATATTGGGTTATATATCCACTATCTATGGCCACATGTTTAAGATAGTTAATCTCACTGAAAACGTCAGTACCATTGGTTGAAATACTAAAAAGGGACAAGAATTTGTATGTATTGGTACAGTGACTGCAAAAGGTTCCAAAAACATCTTAAATCTGAGTTTCTATCTACAAAAACGTTTAAGAAAGTCAGCTGGTTATTTTGTTCACTTCAGTATGTAAATTTAATGTTATCATGTGAATTGATTAATTGGTGTAAAAATTCCTTAAACTTAATGTCACAGTGACTCCACACTACACGAGTACCATACATATACCTCAATCAAAATATTTAAGTTACAGTTGAGAAATAACACTGGTTTCAGAATAATCAATTAAAATGTTGCAAAGTTGTGGGGAGAGAGATCCCCATAGGTAATCCTTGAATTGGAGATTATAATGTATTTATTTGAAAAAAAGAGACATAATACAAGTTTTTGATTTTGTTAATTTCAAGTGGAGATATGTTATTCTGATTAACCTGTCTTCAAAACAGCTAATGGCCTAATTCACAGTGACTGAAGTAAATAAAGATACAATATCTAATGAAACCATAACATTATTATGGGATAGTTTTAAAGACTATATTTGATTAGCAAAGTGTGTTGAATTTTTAATACAGTGTTTATGATGTGGGGGTAAGAAATAAAGTTTATTGACTTTGAATTTGGCAATAACATATGATGAAGAACTAACAACAGAAGCAATTGGATGACAAGGGATATTTTCTTTGTATATTTTAGGTAGCACATAAAACTGTGCAGGAATGAAATTAGATGGTAATAATTTATAAGTCTGAATAGGGGTTAAAAGAAAGGTGTAGCTGGGGTGGTGGTTAGAGGCTTGAATGACTACCCCATAATTCTAAAAGTCTAAAAGGTCCACTGTCTTCTAATATATTTTTTAACAAACACTTTTATGTAAATCACTTATATTCTTTGTGTAGAAGAAAAGGTCTACCTTTTTGGAAAAAGACCTTCACACACACACACACACACACACACACTGTAGTGCTGATTAAAGGGAATACAATATTTCAAAGTGTTCCTAACTCTTTCATGATAAATGTTAGTGGGGTTTATAGTAGATAATTTATATGACCATCTCTTAACAATTTTTTATTAATGGCTTTTATTTACAATGATAATGCAATTACTTTTGTAACAGGTAGGCCAGTGAAGGTCAGGCATTTGGGTTCGACTTTTCACAAGTCACAAATGAATTTATTTAAATTCCAGGAAGGTAGTCGTGTGTAGCTAAGTGAGTACTGAGGCCAATCAAGAATCAACCCAGAGACTGATGATACAAATAACATACAATGCTTTATTCTACATCCATATCTAATATATTGAAATAGTCATTAAAATCAAAAATATGAATTGTCTTCATTTTGATTATGTTTAAGTAAGCCTTCTATCAGGTTCTTTAATACTGATACTAAATTATTACATGAAATATATACAGGCATAATCGAGTGTTAGTGAGAGAACTTATATTATTTAGTTCATATACTAGACTTGTTAGACTAGAGAAGATGTCAATCGAAACATGGAGAGTTTGCCTGCTATAAAATGATAGAGTGGCAGTACATCTGCCATCTTCTTCACTACAGTAGTCTGGCTCTTGGCTTCTTCTAAGAGAACTGGTATGGGTTTTCTGCTGCAGGAAACATCGGGGAGAGCTGGTTTTCAACCCCAAAACATGGGGTTTAATATGTTTTTCCAGGAATTCTTGCAATATCTCAAATAGCTCTCCAGGTCCAGTTGACAAGTACATCCTTCATCTAATTGGTTCAATTATGCTGATTCACTGCTGATTCCTTGAACCAAAACTAGACACTGTTGCCAGAAACTGTTAATCGGCTGCCCATTTGCATGTGTCTCTCCTTTCTGCTGACTATTACATTGCCACAGCTAGTGTAGTTAATGTAAACTTTCTGTAGCTTTTCTCACTGCTATGATAGTGGCTATTTATATAAACAATTGATGTTGCAATTTGTTGCTGTGTCCTATTCAGCTTATCCCTTGTCAGTTCCTTATTTGGGGCAACCACCTTGATGAAGCTTCTATTATACACTCGTTAATATGCATATCTTTGCTGCAACTTACATGTATGTATGGTATACACACAAAGTTCCATTTTCTCTCCTAGAAGTTTTTGTAATATCGATAAATTTGATAATATGGTTCACCTTTATTAGCTTTGGTTATAACAGCATCTTTATTATGTATAAGAGCCTTAAGGTCAAGCATTTCATCTCTTGTAAGATTACAGTTATCGTTTGTATAACTGTTGATGGTAAGATTTGAATCCAGATGTATTTTATTTTTAGTCTTAGATGAAAAGGAAAGTATAAGTTGCATTCAATAATCAGAATTAAATTCTCAGAGATGTTAGGAACATGCTTATTTTCATTCTGCCTTATGATGGCTCAAATAGATGTAGCTAAAATATGTAACAAAATATGTTTGTGGAGTAAAGCATTGAAGCTAACAGCTTAGACTGTGGAAGTAATAATTTGCATTATGTGTGTTACACTATTAGAGAAAGTTATTAATCATTAGAAAACAAACTTTATTGAGTTCCTGGTTACTTCATGGCAGAAATATATTTTTAAAATTAATAACCCATAACGATCTATATTTCTGTAATTGCTTATTGTGTTTGGAATGTTTATTAATTTAAATCAAAAGTTTTACTGAAACTTTTATATACACACACATACATTCACATATGAATATATGCTATTCACCTCCTTTTAAGATGCTATTTTTTTTGTTTTTTAACCCTAAAGTGAAGCTGCTGCCATTATATTACTTTCTCACAATTACCAGCAGTTCTGAACCCATTCTACTATAGGAACAATCTTAGACCAACTTTTCTAGACCTCATAACACTATGTTATAACATGAAAATTCAAGTGATATTTTTATTCCACCAGTGTACTTAATATACATATATATTTATATAGGTTGTTGTTAGCTGTTACATAGAAAGAAATCAATAAAAAGGTGAAACTGATTGTGCTAGATAGACTTATTGCCTTAATAGAAATCCCGGCTCAAGAAAGAATTGTACAGGACAAGTACAATATGTATATATGTACAATATTCTTCCCAACCCCTATAAACATTCTCACCTCTGTTTTTAGAAATTATAAATCCTGTTCAGCCATGAGATACATGTTTGACAAGTTCTCACATCTTTGATACTAAAAAAGAACTGTATTTTATATATGTAATGTATTTGTCAATACATATAATAAAGTTATATTTTGTGGGTTTTTCTTTTCTATTTTCTATAATCCAGGAATTGATAATGGACATTCTTTTAATACTTGCTGTTTCTGACTTAGAAGTTAGATGTAAAACTCTAAATTTAGCTCTACAGTCAGTGTCTTACAAGAATGATGAAGAGGTAAGAAATCAGATTAGCTATGACTAAACTTTTACATTTATTTTGTGTTCTCCAGGAACATTTAAAAGTCATGAAAGAACCTTATATTTTTATTCTTACAAAAGTCTGACTAAATAAACCTTCACTAATTATTCTTATGGAAAAATGATATCCATGTTTGTTAGAATGTAGAGTGAGATTAACATTATGTGTACTGTTATACATGCTATCATTGAAAGTAGCTAATTGGGTTTTTATACGCTTTGTTTTCTTGTAAATAATATGATGCTAAGTATATGTACCTGATATTTGTACTGTTTAGATAGTTTTTATATTGAAAAAAGGAGGTGACTATAAAACCCACAATGTTGTAGTACACAGGTAGACACAGGTATAGTTGTTACAGTTGCAAAATTCCCAGGAATTTTGAGAATGATAAATTTCTATCAACAATTTTGATAATTTTATAGGAATATTAGGAATTTTAATTTTGTAATATTGAAAAGATTAGTGACCTTATATCAGGGTATTCAGAGTAACCCATTTGTTTCAGAAGAAAGTAGAAACATGCTCTAAACAATTTTAAACATTGGTTTAAAATTATTTGAACACTTATTTTCTTAATTTTAGAACACAATCATAACACAGTTTTGCTTAACACATTGTGCATAACAAAAGTTATTTAAACGATATTGGATATATCTAGCATAAAAGACTATAGGTTATTAGTATGTATAAGACCCTACCAAATTCACTATTTTTCTACATTTCAGGTGCATAGTGATATAAAAATCTCAAATTTCATGGCAACAACTATTTAAATGGTATATTTCACAGTGGTGTAATAGAGGAAGGCCTACAACTTTGTTTGGCATATCTGTTGTCTAATGTCAAGTTGAGAGATGGATAAGTGGTTCTCGTTTTCTCTGTTACTTCTACCAGAACTTTCCTTTTCAACTTTTCTTGGAACTTAAAAGAATCACAGCAGTGCTTTTGTCACGTGTGAAACTCATACTCATCACTGGATATGACTGTTAAACAAATCTATGAAATAAATAAATCCTTG
>NW_013672175.1:34033-44116 GCF_000517525.1 Limulus polyphemus
CCTCCCACGACTACTGTTAAACAAATCTATGAAATAAATAAATCCTTGCATTAGAATAGTATAAAACCAACCAAGGTATTCATCCTTATGAAGTCAAATGTTCAAAACCATAAACTGAGTCTTGCTCTCAACATTCCCATTCATCTAGCTCAGCATTATAGCTCAGCATGAGAAGATCCTTACTTTGCTATATACTCTGTAAGCCTTGCCTCCTGATTGTCAGCCAGAAACTGTTGAAATGCTGGACTACTCTGAAATTTTTAGGGAATGTTAATGATATCATAGTCTAAAAATGATTAACTTTCAATTTTGCTGCATAGACAGAGGTTAGGATCATAGGTCAGCTCTGAAGATAACCTTAAGTTTGATAATTTACAGACTTTATGTAATAAAAAGGATTGGTCTTTTATAAAGCTTCATAATGGCACAAGAATTATTTTTCTAGCTGCAATAGCATAGAAGATATGGTCATTTGAATTTGCCAGATCTGGTTAAACTTTGATGACCAATATTTCAAAATTCTATAATATTGAGAACTGAAATTTTAGCTCCAAGCATGTCTCATTCAAAATTTGAAGAAAATGAGTTGTGATTATGCCAGATGAGTGTGATGATTTATTTGGTGTAGAATGCCTCTTTTATTTTTTTATGCTGCTGCTAGTGTTTTAAGTCCTTTATTTGAAACATGTGAATACTTGATTATATTATTATGTAATTGTTGTTCATGCTTTTTATTAAACAAGTATATCACAAAATAATACGTTTTGGTATTTCCTTTTAAATATTTTTAGACAAAAGAATAAATCAAGATGTTGCTTTTTTTCATTACTTTTCCTTTTTAAAAGAAAGTTGTTAGAGTAATGAAGTTATTCAAGTAAACCCGTGAAAAAGTACTTTCATATACTTTCATGTACTTTCATAAGTTTAATAAAAATATGCAGCTGTTTATAAATCTCGGTACAAGGAGTTGATTTATACAAGTAACATTCTATGATAGGAAGTTCTTTAAAATAAACAGTGAAAGGAAACATGTTTTCTTTAATCAGATGACTGACACACATGACCAAGCTGAAGCAGATATAAGGGAAGCCATGTAGTGGATTAAACAGCTTTGTTTTTGTATTGTGGTTAACCCTTTAGTTTAGTTGGTAGAACACTTGTCTGGTGTGTAACAGGTCTTAGGTGAAAAAATATATATACATTGTACAAAATAAATTACCACAGTTTTATGCAGTGTCAGGGGAGCAGTATGTACGTTCAGGGTTTATGCTTCTTTCCAAGGGCAATATCTTTGTGAATTACCTTATACACAGTTGATTGGGACATTTGCAACTTATTATCAGTTACTTTTCTGGGTGGAGGTGGGATTTTGACAACTAGTCTGCAACTACGACAGTTTTGATGGGATTCTGTTTAAATTTTTTTTTATATTCTCACACTCCCACTGCTGTTCACCATGTCTTTGAACTTTTTGTATCATAAGCTCTGTATCTCTGCTACTTGGATATCAGTCTTTGGAAAGGGCTTTGACATATATTTCATCGGCAATGAACCACTCTTAGAGAAATTGCATTGTTGAACGATTGGCTAAGATGTGATATTATAATGTAGAAAATATCACATTTGTATCATATATTAAAGTTTTAATTTTGTTGTTAATGTTTCAAACATTTATACTACAGACCCATTTGTTTAAATAATTGAAAACTAAACATTTTTCTTGATTTTATTTTATTAGCATTTTGTAGCAAAATGTATGCTGATACTGACTTCAGTACTTCATCTTGGAAAATCTGGACTGTCAGAAAAGGTGACTTTCTTACAGTATTTTCTAGGAAACTTATCTTGCTGTTTTTGGTTTAAATAATGAATCACTGAAAATTAACATATTCCTTACCTGAAAATATATTTCAGATAGATATGTACCTCTCTGCATCACTAAGAGCTATTAACCTCACACACAACTGCTGTGGAATTTCCTGTGCACACCACAAGCCTTGAACAAACTCTTATCTCTACATGTGGTTACATGTATTGCACCAACCTATGATGTAATTGTTGTAATGCGTAATGCTGTAGTTTTCCACCAACAGGAGAGTAACACAACTTCTATGCATGGTAATTCCTGTGAGCACTAGCACATGTTTATAGGCTCATTCTTGATGAGGCAAAGAACATGCACTGGAACTGGGGAGAAGGGGGGTGCAGAGAAGCAGGTATCTATCAGAAATACATTTTCTGGTAAGGAAAATGTTGACTTCAGAAATGCTACTTACCTCTCTGCACCGCTAAGAGCTAGAATCCCGCATTGAAAATTGTGGAGAGGCTGGTACAGGTCAATTAAAAAGAAACGGACAGCCTGTGAGGTGTGACTTCCACAAGAACAGGCATTGCCTTGCGGAGCAGCACCTGGTGGAAGACTGCATCCTTCTCAAACAGGGTGGCTAGTTTGTAGATATTCTTTATTCATTGCTATGTTACATATACATTACAAAGAGATTTAAAGTAACGGATATCAGGTAAATCCAGTGCCAGTGGTAACATGTCACAAAGGCAGACAGAATGTGAGGGTGTGTAGTGTAGCTAGGGCTCTAAGTCATTACATCTTAATGAAATACTTACATGGGATAGATATTCTAAGGAGGAGTTTTCACATGCATCCCGAGGCAAATCCAGTCCCATCTGGCTGAATATATTCATTGGGAATTATTTTAATGGGGTGTCCTGTACTACACTTTCAGGTAACACCCCCAACCCTACATTTCAAATGAGGGGTGGGTCCAACCAGTTTTACTGGGGAGAGGGCACCAGTCCATATTGACCTCCCCAGCAGCTTGGGACTGGAGAAGCAAAGGTTGCAATATGGTCTAACCTCCTGTTACATAAAGCTATCTCTATTTTCTTTCTGCCACCTAAGCATTACTAAAAGTTTTTGCTTAGCATACCAGACTATATACCAAAAAAAAATTCATGCCACTTTTAAACATGCATATAGCATGGGTTCTCTTTATCTGACACCTTCTTATTTTGGTCTGTCACACTCTACAGGGTATATCGCCATCCACAACTTTTTTTTTTACAGCCAATTAATCAGGTAGGTTTCTCTTTCCTCCTTACATTGTGGAAATTGTTAGTTGAATATTTATACTATTAATGTTACCAGAATCCTCTACCATTCCTCTTATGTCATCCTATATCCAGACTAGTCCTTCTTTCCTAAGACCTCTGTTGCCTGGGCAGGCCATTTGGCATTCACTGGTTGGGTTCATCAACTCTTTAGACTGATGGATTCAGACTCGTCCATGGAAGGTCACTGTCTCCTCAACATTTCTTCTCATCAAATTTGTCACATTACCATGTCTTTGGCTGCTCATCTTTGCCGTCCATTAGAAGAAATCGTTCAAGCCAAAATGTGGACTACTCCATATTCCTTTGTCACTCATTATCTACACTGTCTGGCTGTATCTTTCTTAGGTGGATATCATCTCCTTTCCATGGTGATTCTACACACGTCTGTTTGGATCTGACTTGGGTATGTCTTTTCACAACATTCATTTATGTTTTCTTTTCAGGAACCCTCTTTTACTGCTACTAGAAGGATCCCACTCTGTGGTGAGTGTTGTCTAGTCAAATGTGCTTTCACTCAAACCCACACTATATACTGGTAGAGCTATAACACTCACTGTAGAGATGAAGCATTCTGCAAGACCACGAATGGCAAGCCTAGTGGTATATACTTATGTGTGTCCAGGTATCCCTAAAGTTGACTCATTGGTGGACCGTTATTCATGGACTATCATGAGTGAAACAAAAGGGTATTTCTGACCATTCCTGCCGATCCTTTGATAGCAGAAATCAGGGACAGTCTGCTTTTCAAAATAGAGAATTGTGGACAACCATTACACTTTCTCCAGTGTGACGTTCCTCCAAACTTCCCACTGCATTTACTTCCCCCTTTTTTCTCCGAGTGGTGCATGGAAGTCCTTACTACTTGCCAGTTCTCAGTCACTGAAGTGGTAGACCAAGGAGGCTTCCTCTTGAGTGTGAAGTAGAAATTTACCATAAAGTACAATCACACATTTATCCACTCAGTGGGAAGAGGGCAAAGCTGAGTTCCCTCTTTCCCTTTATCCTGGATGCTTATTCCCAGGTAAACCGATTGTCAGTTAGAGGAGGACCAGCTTACATGGGGTCCTCCTCATAATACCAGGTTCAGGTTGACACTGCCCTGTTCTCACAGTTGAGTGCAGTAGAGGACCCTCTTCTCATTAATTCTAGTTACAGAAGGTTTCCTTTCCTGCTCCTATAGTTGAGTTTGGGGGATTTCTTCTGACTTGTAATACTGGCAACAGGATGTACATACACTGTTCCTGCGGTTGAGCAAATGTTCCACATCCTCCTAGTAATTCTGTGTACAAGATGTGTCTTCTCTGCATTTATAGTTGGGTGAGTTATGATTTCTACTCTTAATACCAGTTACAAGTATTTTCCTGTTCTTATGGTTGAGCTGAGGCAATGAATGACTCCAGGTTCGGTTTTTTGTACTTCTTGCTCCTACAGTGGTTTTGGGATTTGTCTGGTTTTGGCTAAATGCTTATTTCCTCTTCATAATTCTGGTTGCTTGACATATGACACTCTGTTTACTTATGGTTGGGGTTCATGTATATATATCACATGGTCCACATGTCCTAGCCATAATATTTATGTTACTATAATTTCATTTTTATTTGCATGATCCTCAGCCACTAATGCCGAGGATGGGTTGTGGAACCTCATCTGTCGGTTTGAGATTGGGTAGATATCTAGACATGAGTAGATGTTTTTCTCCATTATTACATTTTGACAAATTATCCTTTGACTTGCCAATTCTCCTCACATGGGTATTGAGTTTGTTTCAAGTTTTCGTTTAATAGAGCAGCTTTTCACCTACAGGAGCTGGCTGTTTTCTGGTCTATTTTGGAGGACAATTTGAACTCGTGCCAATTTTTTCTATGGATTGCACCTCTCAGAAGAAATTAAGTTTGTGCACATCTATTTTTTTATTTTTTCCTTCCATATCATGTTCATTTCCTTCTTACGGTGTGAAGAGCATAACTGTTCCAGAAAGAGCGTAGTGCCCTGCATATGTGCTTTGATTTCATTTCTGAGCACACCAGTTATTTCTAGGTGGTCACTTTTCACTTGGTTTCACTGTTGGGCACATACACTGGCCCTCCACCTTTTAAATGTAGGTAAGTGATGATTGAGCTGGAAAATCAGAGGGAACTAGCTGTGCCAATATAGGTGGTGCAATACTATTGGTGGAGGGTGGTCACATGCTATATACTTTGTCAAAAGTGGCATGAAATTTGTGGGGTACATAGACTGGTGCGCTGAGCCTTAAAATGTTTTAGCAATGCTTAGGGGCAGAAAGAAGATCAAGATAGCTTTTTGTAAGTACCTATCGGAAATACATTTTCAGTGTAAGAAAATGTTAACTTCTCCCATGCACCACTAGAAAAAGAGTATGGAGGAATACATGGTGGAGAGAACACAAGAGTGTATATGTAGAACATTGTCATTGAGCACAATCATCTGGAATTGGATCCCTATCAAAAGACAGTGAAATGGGTAACTACAACTAAAGACAGCAAGTGCAAGCCAAATGAAAGGCAGAACTAGAATTGGTGCTGTCTGTTTTGTTGTTTTGTTTTGTAAAAGGTGCAGAAATGGCCATGTTAATTGTTTAGATATACTGCTGAAGCAATCTTGCAGAAAACCCATTTAGTGGTGGGCACTGAGCAGGAGGAGATGTATTTAATGCTTTCCATTCTGCCCTTGCTTGATGTGGATTTGGGGTAAGTATTTCCTGTTAGGCAATGCTAGACACTCAGTGCATTCCAATGGCACCAAGTATAAGAAGCATAGGATGTAGTTCCTCATGTAACATTTGATCTGGGGAGTTTTGCCTCCTCCTGTTTGGTTTGTTTTTTCATTTTGTTGTTTTTTTGTTCTCTGTTTTAATTGAGAAACTTGCAATTAGGTGGAATGTGTACAGGTATCATAGTACATGCATAGAGAATGTCATGAAATGCATAAATGACAAGGAGTTGACTGACAAACATGACAGGAATAACTCATCATACTAGAGGACTGGAGAAAGGCGACTGGAGGAAAGTGAAAATCATAGGCTTATGAAACCACCAAATGATGCAACTAATGTGAGATGAATGCATTTGGTGTTGTCCACACATCATCCTGTAAGAACTCCAAAGGCCAGTGACAAAATGAGGCAAGAGAGACTGTGATATGAAAAATCTAGTGGGAGGAGACACAAAAGAGTGTATTGTCAGACTCACCCAAAGAAGAATATGTGTGATGAATGAGCTGACAAACCAACCAGTTAAAGTAAAAAAGGACAAGTCCAGAGAGGAAGAAGTCTTTCACAATAAAAGTAGGTGATAGCAATTTCCATGAAAAAGGATAGATTGAACAAGATAAAAACAGACAGCCCGTACAGGACACAAAAGACAATTGGGATCAGAACAACAACGCAGTGAGGAAATAAAGGAGAGAGAGAAAAATGAGAGGAAATATCCAATCACCCTCCCAGGCAGCCTAGATTTTTGAAGAAAAAAAGGAGTTGTCTGTAAATAACATCAACCGATCCCTATAATAGAGTAAGGTGTCCAAGGCTTAAATGTCTGAATGATGACAACCACAACCAAGGAGAAGAAAATATGGCTTAAGAGACAATGATGCAAGAAGCAAAGGAGGCATGTAAGAATCCAAAAAACTACATGAAGGTCCCAATTTGGAAGAAGAACCGGATGAGGGGATGATGGACACAGAAGACCTTAAAGAGATTTGTGAGAACAAGTGGAAGAAGGAATTATTGTTTAGTAAGAGGTGGAAGGTCATAGACAATGCTGCCAGGTAACCTGCAATTGTCATAATAGACAGGGCCTTGTTGAAAAGCCAGGTAAAATATGGAAGAGTAGGGTGGCCTGGCCAAAAATAGTCGTGAAAAAACAAGTGACAGTAGAAAGTCCAATTCAGGTGATAGAGAACAAGAGTAAAAGACCAACAACAATTAGAGAGAAAACAGGCTACAGTGGAAAAATCCCATATGTGAAGACAAAGGCACAACACCTTAAAAGGAAAAAAAGAACAACTGAGCTTGATAGAGAAAGACCTCCAAAGTAGGAGTTTTAAAAGCATCAATATGAAGGTGTTCCAAAATGGGAATAAATCTAATAGAAGACTGAAGGATGGAAGGACCACTCTGTGGGAGAGATTCCATCAAAGCAAGATAAGTGATCCATCACCATATTCAAACTCCAGAGACATGACATGTCATAAGGCAATTACAACAATGTAGGCCAAACAAAGGAAATCCAGAGAGAAAAAACACAGGTTCCAAAAGTGGGTACTGTCCTGGCAGTTGATTAAAGTAATGACCATGAAGTTATTCAAGCGGACCATCACAAGAAGACTGTACAACCGAGACCAAAGAGGGCAAGGCTGATAAGCCACAGTCATCTCCAGAAAGTTTATATGCAGAGAATGCTCCTCTGGGGAGCAGTTCACAAAGAGAGTTGTGGTATTAAGAAGTGACTTAACTGGAAAGAGAGGCACTGGTATAAAGAAAACTGGACAACCAAGACCAAAGAGGGGCAAGACAAATAAGCCACAGTCATCTCCAGAAAGTTGATATGCAGAGAATGCTCCTCTGGAGAGCAGTCCACAAAGAGATTTGTGGTGTTAAGATCTGACTCAACTAGAAAAAGAGGCACTGGTGTAAAGATGAAGATAGGAAGACAGAGATGAAAGGGCATAGGAGTGATCACAGGATGTGTTCTAATGATCCCATTGAGCCCACTGAAGGGGACATGTGTACACGATTGAGAAGAATCATGGCTTCTAAGTAATCATGAATCCTTAAATTTGAGAGAAAAGTGCCATGGATGAAATAATCTCCATGCTGTGAATACGCAAGGTAGAAGGCTCACCCCACCCTACACAAGAAGTGAGGACAACCCCATGTGGGCAAGAAACTGAGGAGGAGTCAAAACAGACTTGGAAAGTTATACTGGCCAGTCTAGGGGAGAGGCTTCTCGAGGAAGAGTGAAAATAACAATCACTGATTCCTATTGAGATAGGGTCAGGAAATGATGTACAACCATATAATAATGGAAAAGAAGGAAAGCATTTCAAATGTCTATCCTGGATAAACACAACTCATGAAAGAGGGTCCAATGCAGACTGAGAAAATCATCTAGCTGGAATTGAGGAACAGAGATGACAAGCCAATAACCAGGTACCAAATCCCCAACTGCATAGGGTGACAAAAAGATGAAAATAAAATCCCTGAATGGGGTGGGAGACAGGGTCTGAAGCATCTGCTGCCAACAGAAGGACACCATGTTCTGAAGATGATGAAGCAGAAGATCAGTGAGAAGAGGATAGGGAAAGGGATGATGAGAAAAAAGGGTGGAGCATGAAAGAGGAGAGAGAAATGATGAGAAAGAACATGCAGAACTCCAGGGTTACTAAAGAAGAAAAAAGACAAGAGGGTAATGTAGAAGAACCAGTCAGTTTTTCATACCTAAATGTTTTTTGTCCTTTTTTTTTTGTTTGAAAGAATCATCTGCAGTCTCTGTATATATTCACTCTCTTCACTGGGCCAGTAAAGTATTAAACAAGCCTCTTATAATCCTGCTGTTGTAAGTTAAAGAAAAGAAGAGTATTGTTCTCCATGCTGATCCCATACCATTCAGTCAATTAGCACCTAGAAGAGATTTTATGGGAACAGAGGTTTGTGGTGTTTCTGTTACTATGTTTGGATTGATTTTTGTGATTTCAGTGATGCCGTATAAAAGACAGCCTATATTAACTTTCAATCTCACTGAGAATATGTAGAATGTAATGTTGATCTGTAAAGGATATTATTTCAGATTTACAGTACAGAATAATGCTGTTTATATTTTTCTCCAAATGTAAAAGTACTATCATTACTGTTTTTTTTTTAATATTGAAAGCATGAATTGTTTTTTCACTGATTTATTGCAGTAACAACTGACATTTTTTGAACCTGGACCTCTTCTTAAAAAAGCAGTTATTGACATTATTATTTTCTAAAACAGAATGTTTTTGAGCTGAGTATATCCCAAGCTATGGATGTTGTGAAGAAGGAGCACCTTGTTGACCTGTCATCTAAAGTGAGCAAAGTAACTCAGCTGACAGGATTCTCTGATCCTGTGAATGCAGAAGGTTATCTTCATGTTAACCAATACAATATTGTTCTAGATGTTCTCATACTTAATCAAACTTAAGACAAACTTCAGAACTGTACAGAGCTAGCTACGTTAGGTAAATCTTTGGTTCAGCTGTATTTAAAAGCTATTTATTATTATTTTTGAAATATTAGGTCGTCAAGAAATTAATTTTACTTTTTTTATAGATGAAACAACCCAAACAACTTATATATCAAAACTAAACATTTATTAAATGAAAAAGTCTTCATTCTTATCGATGATGCTTTTACATGTTACAATCAGGTTGTTAATGCCCTGATTAAAGAAATCACTTGGCTTTAAAGCAAAAAACATATTGATGTCCTCTTTAACACCTTCCACATTTGCATATATTTTCCCATTAAGATGTTGTTGCAGCAAATGAAAAAGATGGTAATCTGATGGTGCCATATCTGGAGAATATGGTGGGTGGGAGAGAACTTCCAAACCCAACTCCATAATCTTGTGTTGCGTCAAACGTGCCACATGTGGACGTGCATTGTCATGGAGAAGAAGAACACCTTTCTGATTGACAAGTGAAGGGCGTTTTTGATGAAGGGTTGGATTTAAATGTTCCAGTTGCTGACTATAGATCTCTGCATTGACAGTTCACTGTGGATTGAGGAGTTTGAAATGAATTATTCCTTTGATATCCCACCAAATGCAAAGCATCACTTTTTGCAGATGGAGTCCAGGTTTTTGGGTAGGAAGTGGTTTTTTCTAGGACTGAGCCATTGTTTTTCGCATAGAGAATCCATTTTTCAGCACCAGTGACAGTTCTGTCCAAAAATGGTTCACGCTCATTACG
>NW_013672175.1:45141-48833 GCF_000517525.1 Limulus polyphemus
TCTAAGACTAGCTATAAAAATTTACTTCCACAGAAAATATAATCATATTTCAAATGTGTATTTAACATGTAAATATAACACTGTATTTTGCCTTTTTCATGTTAGTGTTCTTTGAAAGGTGAAATTTTCCCTATCTTCTTACATGACTAAATGATTTTAAAATGAATTATGTAACGTCTTTAGCAGATGATGCTTGAATTCATTCCTTAATCTTCTGTTGGGTGTTGCCTAATTGCTTTCTAAATGAAAATGAAAGTAAATTCTAGTACTGTATTATAAAAAAAACATTTCTGAAAAGATCCTGCATCCCTGCACTATATGTATACCCTTTCTCTGTTGAGTTTTGTGTTGAATGTGCATATCCACATTCTTGTTTTTAGATGTCATAGTAAACAAGTACATAGAAGACCATGAAAATGCAGTTAACAACTGATTATGTTTATTTTTAATAACCATATATTTACATCTGGATTAGCATATGATGTTTAAGGATCAACAAGTAATCACATGAATTACATTCATATTGACATCATTGATTATATAGTACCTTCTTTGTATACAAACATTGAATATAGACAAATGTGGGCAGTACTTGAATGGGAGAACAAGATAGGATACTATGCTTGTAATAATGTGTTAACCTTTTTTTGTACCAGTTCAGTGTTAGCTACATTTCAGTGTGAATTAATTTACAACTTAGTCTGCAGGATTGATTATAATTATCTCTATCTCTACCAGTTGCATTGGTGTGAATAATCAGTGTGTGAACCCAAAACATGCTAAATGTGAGTTTGAAACCTACTGTTATAATTTAGATCTCTCTTTCACTTGGATCAGACCAGTTGCATTGGTGTGAATAATCAGTGTGTGAACCCAAAGCATGCTAAATGTGAGTTTGAAACCTACTGTTATATTTTAGATCTCTCTCTTTCACTTGGATCAGTATATTAACTTATCATGAAAGGACCATGTCACTACCATCTTCATAGGTCTCTAAGTTAGTGTTATATTGTTATACAGTTTATATTGTAGAAAGCTTTCTCAAGTTACACAAAAATAGAATATAGAAAGTAATTTCAATTAAGAAGGTATAAGCTAAACAGCTAAGCTGTGACTAGCCAGCCAATTGTTTATTTAGTCAGTCATCTTAAAATTTCGATTGAATTCGTCAAAAATTTAATTACTTAATTTAAGAGAATAAAGCAAAAACCAGCTCATGAATATCACAAAATTTTGGCTAGACTATAAAGCTTCACAAGGCCTGACATGGCCAGGTGGTTAGGGCGCATGACTCGCTATCTGATGGTATGGGATTTGATTCCCTGCCCCACCAAACATGCTGTGGGGACATTATAATGTGATAGTCAATGGCACTATTCATTGGTAAAAGAGTAGCCCAAGAGTTGAAAGTATTTTACTGCTAAATTAGGGACGGCTAGCACAGATAGCCCTCGTGTAGCTTTGTGCAAAATTCCAAACAAACCAAAGTTTTACAACAGTAAAATTTTGTTTGAAGAAATATTTTTTGTTTTTGAGAAGAGTGCATTTCCCTAAACTTAACTTCTGTAAAGAACTAAAGTATGGAAACATTAAAATGTTTATTAACTCCTTTTTAGGGTTTTACCAGTTTCTTACAAAAACCACTTCAGTGTGGTACAAACTAATCCCATCAATTGGAAATTAACATTACTTGGTCATGCTTTGGTATATACATTTAAAGATGAGACTATCCAGTACTAGCTTAACCTTTACAAAATGACCTTTTAACATCAAGAAAACTTAAGATGGCATTAAAACTTGCAGTATGAGCTGAAATGCTGACATAATTTTAGGCTGTGCATTCAGGAACCTTTTAAAGTACGTTAGATATTAATTAGAGAATTGTTCAGTGAATTATTTTATACCTTAAGACACTAAATTACTGTTATAATGTGGATAGACAGACAGACAGTTTCTGTAGTGTAAATTACAGTATAAAATAATTAAAGGATAAATAAATACTTCAAAATATTTGTTTTATATAACAAAAAAATCTCTAAACATCTGTATGCATCAATAACATATAATTATAATATTAAATTAAACTAGGTTCAGCTGAATGTAGCAATGTAAATGATACATGTTGTGTGATAATTCTTCTACTTTAAGTGTCTGTAAATACCACCATCCCTGAACTTATTTCCTGTCTCTGGTATCTGATCAGGTAAACCAACGTGAATTGTTTGACACCAAACATGGTGAGCTAGATATTCTGTTCTTACAGTGAACACTAACATTACAGACTTTATTTCCTGTTCCTGGTATCTGATCAGGTAAACCAATGTGAAGTGTTTAATGCCAGTCACAGTGAACTTGATATTCTGTTCAGACTTCTTATCATCAGATCTGATCAAGCAAACCCAGTGATAGGTAAAGTACTGAAAATATTCACTCAAGTAAAAACTAAAAGTACCTGTTGTCGATGGCAACTTAAGTAAAAGTAAAAAGTACCAAATATATACAGTATTTAGGTAGCAATAAAGTGAAAAGTATTGACAAAAAATAAGTAATGATAGCACTATTAAAAATAGCCTACATTCAACTTAAGTTCATGCATAAAAGGTACTAACAAATATAAACTCAACAAACTTTATTTTATTTTTATTAAAACAATCAGTGTTACTGTCTATGGTACAGCTCTTCACACTCTCTACTTATTATTTAGCTTGAGCAGCTGCTGGTTTTCAAAGTTCCTACTAGACAGATTAGCTTGTCTTGGTATGAACAAGAGCCTTCCGGAACTAAACAAATGCTCACATGTTGCAACTTTGCTGAATCTCCCACTGTTGTTTTTGGTGAAAATAAGTCTTTCGAATAAGGTCATGGATGACTATTTGTGTCAGACATGATGGTCACAGTGGGATGAAGTTATCACAGTCAACACAAGTTGTAAAATGGCTGCAATTTGTTCCTGCTCAGCAGCAGTGGAAATACCACTGCTTGTGATTGTCTTACTTGGAAGAGTAGGTGTGCTCTGATTGATGTAAACAAAAACTATCACCATAGCAAGCAGTATGATTTTCTCCAGTTTTTTCAAATGTAACGACAGTGTTATAAAGAAATGCAATGGAGTAAAAGTAGATAATTTCTTCTTGATTTTACTTAAGTAAAAGTAAAGTATTTTTTAGCATACTTATGTAACAGTAAATCCCAGAAAAGTAAAACTACTTCGTTAATCCCCATCTCTGGGTAAAACAACATAAAGTGTTTAATGCCAGACATGGTGAGCTAGATATATTCTGTTCTTACAGTGAACACTAACATTACATTCCTTACTTCCTATCTCTGGCACATGATCAGGTAAACGAATGTGAAGTGTTTGACACCAGACATGGTGAGCTAGATATTCTGTTCTTACAGTGATTATCAACATTACAGACCTTACTTCATATCTTCAGCATCTAATCAGATACACCAACATGAAGTGTTTGACACCAGACATGGTGAGCTAGATATTCTGTTCTTACAGTGATTATCAACATTACAGACCTTACTTCATATCTTCAGCATCTAATCAGATACACCAACATGAAGGGTTTGACACCAGACATGGTGAGCTAGATATTCTGTTCTTACAGTGATTATCAACATTACAGACCTTACTTCATATCTTCAGCATCTAATCAGATACACCAACATGAAGGGTTTGACAC
>NW_013672176.1:0-1029 GCF_000517525.1 Limulus polyphemus
ATTGGAAAGATAGACCAGTATAATTATGATATGGAATACAGAGAGGGAAAATCTCATGGTAATGCCGATGGACTGAGTCGAAGACCCTGCAAAAGTGACTGCAGACATTGCTGAAAAAGAGAGGTTGAACTAACCAGGTGCCACCAAGCTGAAGTCAAGCCAACTGAAAGAGTTGATGATGATGAAGTGGGACCAAAATAGATATCAAAGCAGAACAGGAGAAAGACCAAGATTTGAAGCCAATGATTGATTTTCTAAAAGCAAGTGTTTTGCGCCCTGCTTAGGAGAAGGTGTCTAGTCTAAGCCCTGTGACAAAGAACTATTGGGCACAATTGACCAGTGTAAGCTTGAAGATGGTATTCTTCTCTGGAGATGGGAAGTGACGACCTGGCAAACGGTTATACCGAGAAAGTTACGGGAAGTTGTGCTGCGTCAATCCCATGATACATTAAGAGGAGGACATCTCGGAATTAAGAAGACATTGAGTCACCTACGACAAAGATTTTACTGGATAGGTATGAGGCAAGATGTGGAAGAATGGTGCAGAACATGCAGTACATGTTGTGCTAAAAGGGGACCCAAGCATAAGGGACGTGCTCCAATGAAGTTATATCAAGTTGGCACACCAATGAAAAGAGTAGCCATTGACAATGCTGGTCCTCTGCCCCAAACTCGTGCTGGAAACGAATACATTTGTGTGGTGATGGATTATTTCACTAAGTGGCCTGAGGTATATGCAATACTAAATCAGGAAGCTACAACTGTAGCTTTGGCTATTAGTGACTTCTTCTTCAGATTTGGTATGCCATATGAACTGCATTCAGATCAAGGCCGTAACTTCGAATCAGCTGTGTTCCAAGAATGCTGCAAGTTGTTTAGCATCCGAAAGACCAGGACAACGCCACTTCACCCACAGTCTGATGGGATGGTGGGAAAGTAAAACTGGACACTGAGACAGGAATAGCCGCCAAGATGACTGGGATGTCTTACTCCCTCCACTGTTGATGGCTTATAGGACATCAGAGCGTG
>NW_013672176.1:1905-13604 GCF_000517525.1 Limulus polyphemus
ACTTGTATCGGTAAAGTTTCTTCGGAAAGAATTTTTACGGAAAATTAACTAACGAACGGAGGCGTAACGTTATCATATAACTTGAATAATAAATACGATTGGTTGTGTAGAACAATAAACAGTGCATGACCCTCGACATTGTTATAACAGACAAAGGTATAAAAATGTAAAGTTGCTGTAATCTGATTACGATCTTTTATTGTAGTGGATCCCATTTTATTGTTATAATTGACAGAGATTTTACTCGCCAAAGATGCACATAAAACATTTCGTCATACAAACGAAGATTACGTTAACACGCAAACAAACAGCAGGAAACATAGTTTGAAGGCAGCTTGAATTGGCAATGAAGAAAACTATAGAACAATTTAACCAACGAGACGCGTGATTTGTCTACAGTAAGTATATCTAAGATCTATTTTGCTTTTAGCATATATCACATAAAGTCTTAATTTTTATTTTTTGTATCAGGAAACCTTGAGTCGTGTGAAATAATTTACATAGATTATACGTTCTGGACACAAAACAACCCCGAGGATAACGTCTGTGAACATGCTATAATATATCACATTAAAGTTTAATTGTTAAAATATTAAACAAGCAAATATTTAAATTTTAAACATATATCGCATATTGCCACAAGTTATTCTATAAGCCAAGTTATTGAGTGGAGTTATATTAGAACACAAAACATTCTATGTTCGTGTGCGACAGCGCATTTCATGATTCGTATTAATGCTTCGTGACCTAAGAACAGGCCAAAGCTATGTAATTAAACTGTGTCTGAGAGGCGCATTTTGGGATATATTCAAGAGTTCATTATAAAAGCGAAAACGTACTAGTGAATTAGAGAGTGTTTGTCGTTAAGCAGTTCATAGTTCGAGCCGTTAAGGTCTCCGATAGATGTCTCTAACCTATGAAGACCGTGCTTTACCCTCACTTGTTTGTGGTAAGATTACTTCGTGGAGGTCGCTTATAACCCCAGCACGTGCGAAATTCCACGTGCAGTTTGTTTTAAATACGACACCAAAGGACGTTTATTAGTTTTTAAACTGAAGTTATATTTATTGAAAAATTACTTTTCATACAAATTTTAGCTCTAAAACTTTTAATTTACGCGGTAGGAAAAAAAAAAGGTGAAATTGTTATGCAGTCTTTGAAATTTAAAAGCAAAAATTAACATTGGGGAACGAAGAATCCAGGCTGTTAAGTTTCTTATCACTTTTGGGAAGCGTTAAAACAAGTTATTTAGTACCCAACTTTGTGTTATTGGTATTTATTTGTGATATATAGCAGTTGTGGGACTGTTTGGAAAAAAAAGAAAGAAATCTTTAAATTGTGATAAACTAAAGATGTCAGCCTGTTGGAGAAAAACAGCACGAACTATTTACCTCTCCGCCATTGGAATTCTTATACATCTAAGCACCTCAACGAGTGAGTAATTTACAAATTTGATTTTCGTATTTGGCGACCTCTTAACTTTAGTATGAACTTACTTTTATATTGGAAATTATATATACATATATAAAGAAACTTCTAAACGAAATCACAGCTTTGCTTTTAACTTAAGCTCTGTCTTTTGGAGTATTCATGGGCTATTCTCTATCAGTGTGTCCAGAAACAATTAACAACAATATTAAACTTCTTTGAGAAAGATCATTTGAAAAAGAATGCTTCTATTAATACAGAAAAATTTAACAAGAAAAAAATGTTCTGTTTAATTATGAAATACTGTAGGGCGGAATGAAACAGTTTGTTACCAAATTAGGAATTCACTGCTCTTAAGAAATGTCTTTTTTTACTTGTGACGTGAGTGATAGTGATGCATTAACAGATACGGAAACTATGGTAAGTGTTTGATATCGTATAAGACAATCAATTGCAAATATGTGCAATGTGAAGTGCTGTATCTTTCAAATCTTATGTTGCGATTGATCGAAGAGGATTAATTTCCAAGACATTCCCAGAACAAACGAACGCTATTTATTTAAGATTTTATCATTAAGGTTCAGCGCAACAGAAAGTAATAATAATTCTGGCACAGATGTTTAAATGCAGACTAAAGGTTAGAATTCATTACAATTTACAGAAATCACAACCACAAAATCCAGAAGAAAACTTTATTGATACCTAACGTTTCTGTTTCAACGACTAAGTGCCTACTTTTTTTGGTATTTGCAACTTACTTAACTCTTGAGAAAAGCAGAAGCCGAAATTTTGATGTTAAGAATGTTTCTTCTGTATATTGTGGTTGTAATTTTTATAATAAAAATATGCTCTTAGAAATATTGCAGCGAATATATGCATTAAGATAGCTAGTTCTTATCTTAAAATATATTTGTTATAAAACTGACTTAACTGTAAAACATAATTAGTGCTTAAAATTCCAATGTTATGAGATTTCTTTTTTCTTCGTTTTTTATTTTTATTTTTTTGTTGTTGCTTGGGGAAATTAAAAAGTTTACGAAAAAAATATCTAACTTATGTGTGTCGCATGTATAACGTCTATTAATTTTAATTATAAAAAAGTTGGTGTTAGAATATATTTTATTGATTTGAAAACTTTATACTATATAACAATTTATGTGTTTTGCACATAATTCTTGACGTTTATTAGATTCTATTCCGCATGGTATAAATACTGTCGACTTCTTGACGCTGAAACCAGACGTTTTATCGTAAATGAAACACTTTTTCGATTGTGAAACCTGATCATCTAAAGCAAGCCCTTATTCTAGAAAATGTGAACTCATACGAGAATGTTTACATAAGAAAGAAAAAACCTATGTCATATGTTCGTAAACAGAGTGGCCAATCTTCAAGGAACTCGAGACTCAGACTGTACGTGAAGAGATTGATGTTTTATGATATTCTCGATCTGTTTGGTTGAATCGTCAAGCGATTTACAGGACGTCCTGATCACCTTTAACCTCAAGTAGTGGTGTATCTTAATTTATTATTCTGTTTACTTCATCTCCAACGACCGAAGTAACTGAATACTGAATTTTGTTACGTATTTTGCGATTAGTGAAAGAAATTCAAGTTTTTCATTTGAAGTTGTATAATCAAGACTAGACAAAAACCTCCATAAAATCACATAGTCATAAACTTGTTTTAAACACGTTAGCCTTTTTTTAAAAGCACTTCTGCTAAATTGGGTTGTTTGAAAGGATTTATCAAGCTAAAAAATCGTTAGTACTTCTATAACCTGAGGCCTGTGATGTGTTCAGTATCTATTGAGTAAATGAACAAGTTTTTATTAATATTAAAGAAAGGGCGGAAAACAAAACTTAATATCCAGATAAAAAACACCTCATGCCAGATACTGGTACACTTGACTTATTCAAGGAGTTAATAAAGTGTTCTCAGGAGATGACTCAGATGAAAGTTGGTGGTATATTAAATAAATAGAAAAAAAAATTTTTAAAATAGCTTCTAACAATTGCAGTAACATTGAATAAGATATCAATTACACAAAGGGCTTGAAAAGCACATGACGAAGAACGCTAAACAGTTTATTTGGACAAACCTAAGTTAAGCGTCAAGCTACAAAATGTGTTCTGGCCATGGCAAGGATCGAAGTGCGATTTTTAGCGTTAAAGTATCCCATGCTTGCCGCTGAGCTACCGGGGAAGGGAGCATTTTTATTACTATCATTTTTTCAAAAGCTCTTTGTTTGGTTGATTCAGGTATTCACGTAAAAATGCACAAGGACTATCTTCATTAGCCTTCCCTAAATTTGGACTGATAGATGGCAATTAGTCAACACTACCAACCGCCAATTCTTGAATACTCTAATAGAATTGTGACATTTGACCGTCACTTTTATAACGAATCCACGATCCCAAAATGTTGAACGCACATTTGCAGCAACAGGATGCTAACCATGGACCATCGGTTTCACAGTCTGGAACTTTAACCGATAGGCCGCGTCCGGCTCTTAAAACATCCTTTAAACTTCAACGTGGTTTTATTACTAGTGAAACTCGAGCAATTCCACTGTTTTATCATGTCGAAAGACTATTAAAAACCGACTATTTATATAAAAGTATTAAATATTAATCTGTTGCAAACTGGTAGTTTGAAATCTACCGTATAGTGAGGTTGTATCCCGATGCTGCAGAAAAAAGAAAACTTTGTGTATATGAGTACGTTCTGAGGTCTTGGACAAATTCCACTATTCCTCCAGACAGGATTACTCGTTGGGTACTGTTGACTAATTGTCTTCTTCTAGTCTATCAGTTCAAAATTAGGAATAGCCGTGCTCTAAAGTTGAGAAAAAACAAATTTTTTGTTTTAAATTAAAGTGATATTAGGCTATCTGCTGCAGCCACCGCGGGGAATCGAACTCCGGATTTTAGCATTGTAAATTCGTAAACTACTGCTGTCTCGTTAGACAAAAGTAGATGAGTGATTCAAACACATAAAATCACTTCAAACGGAATTACGCCAACTCTTCATATATGTAATGTTATCACATTTAGTTACCAAATGGCGTTAACCGAATGTAAAATAACCGCCATGTTTTTAAAGCAGTCATGAAAATTTATGAATAAACAAAGATCTCTGGAGCTTTAGATAGAAGAGAAGGCTGCAATGTGGCAAAAAACAAAATATTCTACTCCAGCATCAGAGATAAATCCAGACTTCCCCTTCCAGTGGGGAGGGAGGGGGGTAAATTTAAATTTGACAAAATGAAAAATACTTGAATCCACAAATGTACAGAGATATGTCTTATTAATATTATTGGTTATGATATTTAAATGTAATTTTTACGAATTTGCAAAAAACACCGAAAGTACGTTCAGACGGTCTTAGGGAGAACGAACACGTCTTGGTTTTTTCGTGCATATAAGTCGATAACCCTTGACAACAAGGTGTCTGAAAGTACATTAAGCCCCTCGATGCTAATTTTCAAGTAGCTTTGAAGCATGTCTTGTCCCATCCAGTTTCTCAGTTTATTTAAAATACGGTTCGTGCCGCTGAAAGAACGTTCAACTCCAACAGTCGAAACTGGCACCACCATCAGACATTCAGTTAATTTTTTAAAATTGTCGTTACTGATGTTTGCTTTCCATAAATAAAGCAAAACATTTTTTATCTTGATCTTTTTGCTCCCTTGCAACGTACTTGAAGGAGGAGTTCAAGTCAGCCTACACGGCATCAGCATCCAGCCCATCAAAAAAGCTACATCATCTCTTCACATCATCATATGTCAAACTGCACACTGACTGGATTGTTTGAAAGGAAACACATACGTTGATGAACGCTTGCTCATTAAATCGGTTTTCCATTTGTTCAATCACAGTGTCAACAATTTTTTTAACGTTTTTGAAGGTTTTGACTTTCTGGCTCATTTTAAAGAATCAACGTCACGTCAGAAGCCTTTGTTTTGAGATCTACGACAGCTATAGCAATATAATTTTCTTTACTTAAATGGACACACTGAGTCCCTATATCTCTCAAATATGCTATCGTCGACGCCACAAGCTGAGGAACTGAGAACAGGTTTTAGGTTTTCTTTTTTCAAAACTTCGCTGAGATTACATACTGCACAGAAACCCTCATCCAAAACTACTAGGATAACAATAAAATTAGATTTTTCCAATTCCACCAAGATACCTCCTTCTAACGATGCTAAATCTGAACCATCTTTGTTTAGGTGCTCACAGACCATCATAATAGAACAGTAACAAGTTAAGATGACATGAACAGATTTTTAATTACTGATTGTTTGTTTGTTTGTTTTGAATTTCGCGCAAAGCTACACGAGGGCTATCTGTGCTAGCTGTCCCTAATTTAGCAGTGTAAGACTAGATGGAAGGCAGCTAGTCATCACCACCCACCGCCAACTCTTGGGCTACTCTTTTACCAACGAATAGTGGGATTGACCGTCACATCATAACGCCCCCACGGCTGAAAGGGCGAGCATGTTTGGTGGGACGGGGATTCGAACCCGCAGATTGCGAGTCGAGCACCCTAACCACCTGGCCATGTAATTACTGAGCCACAGCACTTCGACTAATTCTGGAATTTTTAGTTCAGGTTCTTCCAATGCCCTCTGAGCTTCGTGCAACACGCGTTCACGCTTTGATGACTTGTGGAATAATGAATATATGTATTTGATGACATGAAGAACCCTCTTCACAGACACGATTTTATTTCTAGTGCTGGTTAAGGCTAAAGATAAAAGATGGGCCTTACAATGTACATAAGAAATTTCCCTCCTGCTTTCTCTAAAAGTCGCTTACGCACACCACTTACTTTTCCTGAAAAACTGGCGGAACCATCGAAACCACAATAAATTATTTCCTTGTAATCCAGGTTCTTTTTCATTAACTCTCTGTCAAGTGAACTCGTAATGGTTTCGGAATCAGTTTTTGCTAGATTAGTTATGTTCAATAATTTTTCTTTTATTTCACTACAGTCAGCCATATAGCGAATCAAAATTGACAACTGGCTCGCACTGTTGATATCTGACGATTCGTCAGCCATTATAGAGTAATATTTAGTATTCAATTCCGAGGCGTCACAATCATCTATAACTTCGGCAATGCAGGTCAGCAGATCGCAAGCTGTAGCTTTGCTTACATATGTCGAACGGTCGCTCTGATTTTCCACCCATTGCTTCAGAGAGTCGCCTTGTTGCATAAGAAGATGAGAAATAAAATGTTAATACTTCGTAGTATGTGGGATTTCTTCTTTTGCTAAGAAGTAGACACTTCTCACAAACGCAGCCATTGCTTCCTTGTTTTACTGACGTCACGACAGTACAAATTGCAATGTTAAGTGTCCATTATGTGATTTCATATTAGTGTCTGCTAACTGACTGACAGACAACACGCTACTGTATAGTGGTGCGAGTATTTAAAACAGGTGATCCCTCCAGGCGGCTTTCGGCCTCCTTTCGGGGAAATAAATGGTTGCAGCAAAGAGACAAAGTTTTAGCTTTGTCACCCGAGACATTTTCGGTTAAAGACTATTGCCCAAGTGTGGGCAAACTTGTATGACTAGTATTTCTGGAAAATTCTTTCTGAAAGTAAAGCGGAATTTCCAAAATGACATTCAATAAAGTCTATGGGTTGCTTTAGTCATTCCTCAATATTATGAAATGTTATAGTTTTCAGTTATGGCTGTAGTGTATTCGGCAATGAATATTTTCCATCCTCAAATATCTAACGGTCTAACCAATACAGCTGTCTTTTGTTTGTTGTTAATCATAAAGATACACATTAGACTATTTGTGCTGTCCCCACCACGAGTATCGAAACCAGGTTTGTAGCAGTGTGAGCCCTCAGACGTACCGTTTAGCAACTAAGGGAGGAGGATACAGTTGTATCGGATGGATATAAAAGCATTTATTTCAAAACGTTTTGAATTTGCGGTTCAACATTATGTATAGACGCACCTTAACAGTATTCAGTTAGCACCAATCAGCCGAAATTAAAACAGTTACAAAGCTATATTATTTTTAATTTATTTTGTTTAACATGTCTATCGTGCTATATTATTTTTAATTTATCTTGTTTAACATGTCTATCGTGTTATTTATATGCTGTTCAAATTACAAGTGCACACATTCAGAAGTATTTTTTTCTGTTCTTTTTTTTCAAACACAAAGTAAACAACAGAACTGTATTTTACATGAATAATGAACCCTGAATTTAGCTTAATAAACTCTCAAACTTGCTGCTGAGCCACCAGGAGGCTTTCTTGAAGTGACTTAAGAATTAAAAAAAAAATAATTCCTCTCATTCTCTAGTGGGCTAGGCGTGGTCTAGTGATTAAGTTTTTGGAATGTTAATCCTAGGATTCGTGATTGATAACCTGTTTATACAGAAACGCACTCCATACTTTGGGGCCCATGGCTGTGCCATAAAAGGGACGGTCAAATCACACGCAAACAATTATTTGCGGATTTTCCGGATGGCTTGAGGAATCTCATTACGTGACAAGTTTAAATCTTAGCGAAATTAACTTAAAATATCTATCCGTTCCTATCAATTGGCCACGAAGTGGGGTGAAGAGAAACAGAAGTTTCTGACCGCCTCTGGTTATATTTCAGGTCCCTTCGGGGACTGAAAGAAACATGACCAAAATATCTACCATGGATCGGACAGACGGACTGACACGCTAACGACAACATTCCTTCGGTAAGCACTCTCCAACGACTCCGTCCTTTGCCTCCCGAGCCTTTCATCGACCACCTTTCATCCAACTCGCCTAGCTCCCTGCAGATTGACACTTAAAGACGAACCCCTCGTAAACTTCTCTTTCTTCCGACGCCCTTGAACCAGTGAGGATGAAGAAAGACTCACACCCTGCCAGAGTTACTCTCAGCCAACCAACTTCCTTCAGACTTATTTTCACCAAGAAAATTACTACTCCACTAATTCACTATTACGCCTATCACTCCTTCCTCCTTCATCGCTCTGCCTCAGCATCATACAGGACGGGCACTGGTCAGGTAGGTTATTCGGCTCCTGATCAGTGAAAGTGGGTTTTCTCGGGGTACTCCCTGCTAAGTCTCCAAGCATTTGATTTTTAAATACCGCCGCCCTGAAGAGCCATAAGTCCGATAATGGTCGTTGGTTGGAAGAAAAACAATTCCACGTATGATCTAAATTCGATATTTTCCGTGTACAACCCCTCACTCCCATCACGAGCGTCCCCGTCAGATTTTAAACTGAAAAAACTGGCATGATAAACAAAAACCAACTCAGCCAGACAGGAGTAGCTCAAAAGTTGATGGTGGGTGCTATTGACTAACTACATTCTCTTCAACTTGTCAGTTCAAAATTATCTGCTAAGCGCAGATAACCCTTTTTATAGTTTTGCTCAAAAATTCTGAAACCAACGAACATTCTCTAGCATGTGAAGCTTATCTATTTAATAGTTAATGGCCCGAAAATAATCCATGGAACTGTAAAGAAAATTCACAAAACATTTCCCTCAGTGCATTATATGAACATTTACTTTCTCCATCCTTTGTGTCCGTCCTTATAATTCAGTTCAAATGATCAAAAGTTGCACTAGGTTACAATTGAGTTACTGCTTAGTCAACTTGCGTCCTTATTCAGCCATCGTAAAAATACGTACTGTTTAATTGTAAAGGGTCAGAATTAAGTAAAGAGTGCAATAGCAGTATAGTAGGCGCAATATTTTCTGAAGTATAGCTACTTGCAATTGTAACAGGCCAAAATGAAAATCTATTCTATATATCCATTATCTTTCTTAGCTTTATATATATATATATATATATTTTATGAAATCATAGGTTTTTGCTGAAAAAGTATAAAATGTGTTTTAGGAACTTTACACATTTTGTTACACAGTGTCTGTTTGTTGTTGTTCTTTTCATTTTAAAGCTGTAAACTCTGATAAACCATTAAAAGTGAAATGCTAGAGATACGTTATTTTCGTCAGTTCTTCTCTATCAACCAGTGCATAATTCAATTTATATAAATAGAAATTTCAGTGCTCTTTGCCCCCAGTGGCACAGCGGTATGTCTGTGGACTTACAACGCTAGAAACCGGGTTTCGATACCAGTGGTGGGTAGATCACAGATAGCCTATTGTGTAGCTTTGTGCTTAATTCCAAAAAAACAAGCAGTGCTCTTTAGAGCTATGAAATGTTTGGGATCAAAACATTACAATTTGTTCGCATGGAGTAACCTTGTGGTTATAACTTTGTTTCTTTATTACAAAATTTTCCACTAACAACTTTTTCATAATTGTTTCTTCAGTAATGTTTTATCAAAACGTAAAACTTGAACGTGTAGTATTCACGCATATTATAAGTTTACTATCTGTTTTAGTCATATAGGAATTTAAAAAAATTCATGTATTCAGTTTATATGAAGTTTTATCATAAACACATAGTCCAGAATCTCTTTGAGACTACCTTGGTCTAGTTGCTTTGTTTCTTTGTTCTCCAGAGTAGATAATGTCTATTTTGGCTGAGAGAATATTGCAGTAACATATAGGTCCAGATTAAAAGGATTGGCGACTGTAATATCCTTTGCTGGCCGAGTTAACAGTGTCTGAACGTTACAGCCAACCAATTTTCTGGGAAAACAAAGATCACGAGGTGATTCTATCGACTTATCAAAGAAACGGAGCTTACCAGTTGAATTCAGGATGCTTTCTTGGTTCAGTTTTTACCTGTAATTTTTCGTGTAAAGAAAACCTTAATATAATCGTTCGTGACGAAAGCCTGTACTGACAGAAGAAAGCTGTGGAACAAGTATGCACATTATGTTTTCTTTTTGTCTGTTCTGTAATAAAGATTGTTCATTTAGTCAAACTTTCCTTGTCTCATTATTTCACTAGGAAAACTCAGCCAAGTTATAGAATTCGGATTACTCTCCTACTTCCTGTACAAATCTGCTGTTATTAGTAGGTCTATTATATAATACTTGTCGGTAAACCAGTTTCTACTTGAAAAAAAAGGGGGTCTGGCATGGCTTCGTGGCTAGAGCGCTCGCAATCTGAGGGTCGTGGGTTTGAATCCCCATCACGCCGAACATGCCCGCACTTTCAGCCATGGGAGCGTTATAATGTAACGGTCAATCCCACTATTCGTTGGTAAAATAGTAGCCCAAGAGTTGGCGGTGGGAGTGATGACTAGCTGCCTTCCCTCTAATCTTTCACTGCTAAATTAGGGATGGTTTTGCGCGAAATTCAAATCAAACCACACGGAAGTGTGTCATGCAGCCAAAACAACCTGCAGGACGCAATGTATGTTATTAGCAGAGTGATAGTTTAGCGATTTTCCATTTTCTGTAGCCCAGACTGTAGTAATCCAAACTATCACATATTTTCAGTGAATGTGTTCTACTGGACCCTTACTTCACACACCAAATTTCAAGGCACTCCATTGAGAAATACAGAAGATATAAAATGTCCACTTTTGTTTGAAGTTCTTCCTATTTTGTTTTCTTGGCACTGAAAATGCGGAAAATGTATTTGATAGAAAGACAAACTCAACTTTTATGGATTTTTTTCAAATTTGGTACTTTGATAGATCTTTACAACGTACAATTAGGTGTCAAATTTGCTCTAAATATAAGCATGTGTGCAAAGCTATTCAAGAAAAACTGCCCAATTTTGAACAAAATCTTTGCGCAAAAAGTCACATGAGCTATTGGTCTAAAATATTTAGGACAGCTTCGCCTAAGAGTAAAAGTAGACCACTTTTAGTTTTTATCATTTGGATTAAAGACGGCTAATTTAGAGCAGCAAAACTATAGGGTGAAAGAACGTGCAGATACAAGAGTATTGGTTAGGCCAAACAAACTAGATTAGCAATTTCTAGCTGAAGTTTTCAAAAGAATCATACTGGTGGACGGTTATTATTAATTATTTATTTCCAATTTTAAAGCACAAATTAGCTAAATATTATGAAGTTCTCCTAATTAAAGAGCGTTTAGCATCATGTGATATTAGTTTAAGCAATTAACATAAATAAAGATGCTTGATACAGTTCTACCGATTGCATGGGGGTGATTACAAGAAACTGTTAATATACTTTCCATGGTGTTAATATAAAGGAAGTTATTAAACACTGTTTTAGAAAGGAAAAGCTACTACTGTATATCTTAAAGAATCCGGTTGGCTGTGTAAATTAAAGGTCTGTTCCGAGTAACAGAGTTGCAGTCCTGAAGCTAATGTTGTGTTACGACATCAGGGTCACGTGA
>NW_013672176.1:14405-15490 GCF_000517525.1 Limulus polyphemus
CATCTCTCAGACGTGATTTTCCAGATAAAATGTGGTCGGCGAGGAAAGCCAAAAGTGGTGCATGCAAACAGGCTTTGGCGTTATCATGGTCCAGGACATTTCAGTTGGGACGAAGTGAACAAAGGAATAAATGACGCTACTGAAGAAGTGTCATCTGAAAAAGCCAGCGTCGAAGAAGAAACTCTACTCGGTTTTGAGAAGGGAAACGGCGAAGCTCTGGATGAAGTTACTACCACTGATGTGACTGTTACCGACGATAGGACATTTCCTGATGAAGCAGATGAACCCCACGTGAAGCAGAAGCCAACGAGACGGAGACCAGTACAGAAGAAGATACGTCCCGTAAAATTAAGAGACTTTTTTTGAATTGTAATTTTGTGTTTGTAATTCTGTACATTTAATTAAGTTATTGTTAATACTTATTGGTTTAATGTAAGTGGCTATTGTTCGGGACGAACAATACTAAGGAAGGGGCAGTGTTACGACATCGGGGTCACGTGACGCTAGTAACACGTCATTGACTTCTAGAAATATCCTGTTCCTTCATTAATGCTCTAGCGTTTACTAGATATGTGTTAGTCTTGTATATATAAGACGGTCACAACATGATGGAACAATGTGTAATTGAACTGCGGAGAGAGAATATTGTTGAGCACATGAGATGTTCGATGTGAATTATAGTGCTTGTTATAGCGCGACTGTTGAAATTAAGCGTATCGCAAAGTTGTATTCAGAAAAAATAAACCAGTGCCACATCTTCGTGTATCTTCTCATGGTGATTGGTTCATGGTCAATAACTTCTATTTTATACCATTACGTTTCTTCTTTGGTGGTAAAATGGCGTTCAGAAATAACTGATTTTGCCTAAATTATTATAAACGAAAGTAGGTGGTCTTTTTGTGTTCGTTAATGCAAACCTCATGAGGTCTGTTGGTTTATCCAATGTACCACTTCCCACGATTACATTTTAAGCCATAAATAACATTTCATTGCTTAAGTTTAAGTACTGTATATTTGTAAATGGCAGATATAAATAGTGTTTCGACCGAGATTTTGTTTGTTGCACTTCCAGCAGACCTAATAAG
>NW_013672176.1:16011-18373 GCF_000517525.1 Limulus polyphemus
TGCTAGAAGAGTAGCCCAAGAGTTGGTGGTGGATGGTGATGACTAGCTGCCTTCCCTCTAGTCTTACACTGCTAAATTAGGGATGGCTAGTGCAGATAGCCCTCGTGTAGCTTTGCGTGAAATTCAAAACAAACAATAGATCGAAAGACCTAACTGGTAGAGGTGCAGTACACAAAGTGTGTGTTCGAGATGCTATTGAGTATAGAAACAGCAGAACTGCTCTACAGCTTATACGTAATCTCGAATAATCGATGATCCACTTTATAAGAGAGGATACATCTCACACGTCGCAGGAAAACTTTTCATTCATTTGAAAACAGTAGCAGTATGGATATTCTCATGTTCATGATTAATTTCGTTTAATGGAAGATATTTTTTTAGTATATATAATGTATTTTTTTAAAAAGTCCTTTCAGGTAAACGTGGACTTCAATTTCTATAACTATAGGTAATATTACTCAACTGAAGAATCACTACGTTATAATCATTATCAGTTTTGAATTTATGATGTTGCATAATCCTAGTTAGAACAGCATATAAAATTAGATGTATTATTTAATAGGTTAAATTTTAGCTCTAATCTGTATTTCTACAATGTATTTATGGTAAAACTACTAAGGCTACATGCCACCATTCCTAATTTTGAACTATTTACCAAAGGAAAGGCACCCAGTCGGCAACATCTTACCATTCAAGCTAAGGGATTGTCTGTCACTCTTATAAAGCACCCACAAATTAAAGTTCGGGGAATTTTTATGGTAATGCATGAATTCAAGTCCCTCTCGCCAGCTCCAAAATCCAGTAGTCTACCACAGGGAGAAACCGCGCCCAAATTCTGATCTATATAGGCAAATTACTTTGACCAAAAGTTATCAATGATGGCTACTTGACTTACAGTAATCAGTAGCAGTTCTATTAGAGCGGCCACGTAGCGAATAAACAACGTCCAGTAGCTGTGTATGCTGCAGTTTTGACCAAACCCATCATGTTTCTTCTTATTCTTCTTAGAAACCCATAGAATAGAGACAATCTTTACTGGCTCTTTACTAAAGATTTGTAAAAGTTATTATTATTCTTATATTTTTATTGTGATGTAATGTTACACAAACTAATTATTAATAAATCACGCTTTATCAGTATAAGATCTTACATACCATAATAACTGGCCTTTGCTTTTAGTTAAAAGTATCCTAAAAGTTTTGTTGTAAAGTCTGAAATATGATTTGAATGCCAAATTTTGTACAAATACGTTGAAGCTCAGGTCCAAATTCCCGAAAGAAGGGCAATACCGTGGTTGATGGCTCATCATATTGTTACGCCTCCAGTCGTTAGTTAATTTTCCGTAAATTCTTTCCGACTAAACTTTAGCGACACAAGTCCTTTCTTAAATAAAACTGGTTTATTCTTTCCGAATACAACTTTACGATACACTTAATTTCAACATTCGTTCTATAACAAACGCTATAACTCACGTCTCACGTGGCCAACAATATTCTGTCCTCATACATTCAATTACTCATTACCCCGTCGCTTCGTGGCCGGTCTTATATATTGTTACTTCTCCGATTGTTAATTAACTTTCCGTAACTTCGTTGCGACGAAACTTTAGCGACACAAGTCCTTTCTTAAATAAAACTGGTTTATTCTTTCTGAATATAACTTTACGATACACTTAATTTTAACAATCGCGCTAAAACAAACGCTATAACAACGAACGTGCTCAATAATACTCTCTGACTGCAGATCAATTACTCACTGTCTACACACACATTGTTGTCCTGTCACGTTGTCACCCTCTTATATATACCAGACTACCCTATATCTAGTAATCTCCCGACAATTCCCGAAGGTTCGAGAGAACGAGTCACGTGACCTCACTGACGCAACACTGCCCCTCCTTAGTATTGTTCGTACTGAACAATAGCCACTTACAATAAACCAATAACAATTAACAATAACTTAATTAAATGTACAGAGTTACAATCACAAAATTACAATTCAATAAAGTCTCTTAATTTTACGGGACGTATCTTCTTCCGTACTGGTCTCCATCTTGTTGGCTTCTGCTGCACGTGGGGTTCATCTGCTTCATCAGGAAATGTCCTATCGTCGGTAACAGTCACATCAGTGGTAGTAAATTCATCAAGAGATTCACCGTTTCCTTTCTCAAAACTGAGTAAAGTTTCTTCTTTGACGGTGGCTTCTTCATGTGGCACGTCTTCAGCAGCGTCATTTGTTCTGTTTTCCACTTCGTCCCAACTGAAACGTCCTGGACCGTGATAATGCCAAAGCCTATTGGCATGCGCCACTTTTGGTTTACCTCGCCGAACACATTTTACCCGGAAAGTCACGTCTGAGAGAC
>NW_013672176.1:19250-26764 GCF_000517525.1 Limulus polyphemus
AAGGTGTTAGATAACGCAGGAGTACCAGAAGCCATGCTCTCCAAGTCCTGTGCCAGCTCTTGTAGGCTCTCCCATTTAGCACGGACTCTCGTCCTGAACCTGGCCTTGTAGACTTCTGACTGGTTTTGGGTTCCGTACCTGAGTTCTAGAGCCGACACCAGTGTTCTATAGTTGTGTCTGTCGGCTGCTGTCAACTGTCCAAGTATTTCCAGTGGTTGTCCCTTCAAGCTCGTTGCCAGATATACTGCTTTCTGCTCCTCTGTCCATCCGTTTATCTCTGCCAGTAACTCAAACTGTGCTCTATATGCTTCCCACGGTTGTTGTCCCGTCACGTTGTCACCCTCTTATATATACCAGTCTACCCTATATCTAGTAATCTTCCGACAATTCCCGAAGGTTCGAGAGAACGAGTCACGTGACCTCGCTAACGCAACAATATACAAGACTACACTATATCTAGAAGAATCACGAGATTTAAGGAAAAGACGTGAATGTTCGAGAATGACGTGGCGTGATACTAGTCACCTGACCTCGATGTCATAACAATATCGTTGCTGTTTTGTTTTATATAGAGGCTTTCTATAACATTTTTTAATTGTTGATTTACGGATGAAGTGGGTAACCGTTTTGATAAAAACACCAGTTTATAATTTACCATCCTTTTGTGGTATACATTTTTCCATTTTTTACATCGATTTAACTGCATCACAGAGGTCTTTATATGACTTTTTTTTTAATCTGAAATATATTTTTTCATCTTAGGTGTAGTGAGAAAAGAAATATGACTGTGATTATGAGGATGTGACAGGACTTTTTTTAAATGTGTGAAGAATGTAAATAATGAACTTTTAATACAGATTTTTGTATATTACAGTTAGTTTCTAATTTTTTGTGACTTCTTTTTGTCTGTTTTTTATTACTAGAGTATAACAAGAAAGGGAAGTTGATTATTATTGTTATCCAATTCAATTGTGATCGGATGCTGGTTGTTTACGGAGTAGTCCTAGAAAAATAGAATTCGAATCACCTTTTTCGTTTTACAATCACATTAAAAAGACTGTCATTGTATTGTATACATAATTACCAAAGTTGCTATAAGTAAAGAAAAAAGGTTCGATAATCCTCTAGGCTATACTGTAAAAAAAGTCATCTTATTTCATAAAGAATTTTAATTTAAAAGCTATTAATACTCTTTGTAATTAAAATTTAAATAAAACTTCTTTTTAGCTGTTGAAAAAACTCTAAAAGCCTCTTAATTTTGTGTATTTAGTTAACGTACGTTTGTTACTGGAAATGAGCGGCAAGAATGATAATTGTACAAACGTATTATACCGTGCGTGTACATAGCTGTATATTCTACTTTACTTTTCTAGTACGAGTAGTGCTGAAATTACTACCAGTTGTTGGTACTTGATATACTAGTACGTATTTAAAGTATAAAGGAGTTAATAGTTTCCTACTAAAAACTCCAGTAGCAAATTGAAGAAGGCATTTGTGCGAGAATATAGCTGACAATGTGAAAAATTGTCCTAACAATATCCAGCTAGATAACAGGTTTTAAATCTATAAAACATTGCATGTACAAGCAATGAAGGAAATCACATTTCAAATGAGAATATTCATTATTACAATTATTTTTGTTGTTTGAGGGAGCCAGGAAGAAAATGAAAATTTGAACTGATTTTTTTTTTATCCCTTTAGGTATGGGGTGCCAAGTTTATCAATCTAGATTTTATTTATTTTTAGCCAAGATATGTCCTTCATTGTTTTGGTGGTGAATATTTTCATTTATGGCAGAGCTGGTTAAAGCATTTGGAAGAGTCTTCAGTTATGTTTATAGATTACATAAAATGACATGTTTCGAAAAAGTTTTGCATGGGCTGCATCTTATAGTTTTTGTTTTATGCATTTGTAATACTTATAAATAGCTGTGTACCCGACCCAGTTCTGGCTGAAAAACACATAAAAGAATATGTCTAAAGTAGATATATCTTTAAACAATCTTGTACAGCAGCAGGTCTAGGGGTGGGGGACATATGTCTCACCCTATACTGAAAGAAATTGCAGACAGACAACTGCTGATCCCCATACAACAATTTTTAGATATAAACACAACTGTATGTTCCCTTTGATCAAACAGTGACCTACTTAATGGTGCACTTCATCAGTGCATCAATTCTACCTGTCTTCCTAGGTGCATAAGTTTGTGAAAAAACTTGAACTGTTAAGAGGGGGCAAGCCCATGAGTAACTTCTTAATCTGCCTCTGTTACATATTTAATAAAGAATTACCAAGACAATAAATAGCATGTCCAACTCATAATCTTATATTTATATAACAAAAAATTATATTTCTTTCATAAATGTCATGGACTCTTGTATGAAGCTATTACAATGTAATACTGAAAATTTAATACCTGTTTAATTAAACTTTTAAAATCTGATGTGTTGCCAGGGTTGATCACATTTAACATCACAGCATGTTTTTTTTTTATATATTTTCAATATAATTGCACTGCTTCTTGTTTTTTTACATAGAAATTTTATGAAATGACAATCTTGATTAACCTAATCAAAGAATGTCAAAATATAAGTGAGACAAAATTTTCACATAGTAAAACCATGTAGACTATCCAAGAAGATTTTAAATTTTATTAAACCACTTTGGAAAGAAATAAACTTTTATCAGACTTTCAAATACTTGTTCCACCACTAATTTAAGAAAGTAATTGGTTTATAATTACCTTGACAATTTTTTATTACTTTCCTTGAAAAGAGTTGTAACATAAGCCAACTTCCAATATTCTGACACCTGCCTACTATTTATGTACTTACAAAAAATATTAGCAAATGTCTCGCGTTACGAATCTCTAACCACCTGAAAAGCCCTTGGGGAAGCATCATTTGGTCCAGGGACTGTATAATTCGTTAAACTTCTCAATATTTTCTTACAAAACTTAGAATTAATGTGTTCATTTTGTATAATCATGTTTCTATATAGCAACTGTTCAGGATGAAGGATACTGCTAAAATCTCTATTATTAAAAATTAAAGAAAGAATAGAATTTAATAACCTATCTATTTCATAATCATCAGAAATGAGATTTTGTTTATCATTCTTCAAAGGCCTCACTCCCATTGTAACATCATTCATAACTGTAATATATGTATTTAAAGAAATCCATCTCACTGTAGTGGACATAGCGTGTATGTCAGTATCTATGTATGTAACCAATACTCCTGCACCATTTTGGAATGTCACCACAAAAAAGTCCATAAAAATTTTCATACTCTTGATATTCAAGATTTAGACAATTAGAAAAATAACTGTGGTATGTGCAACAACCATTCCTTTATAATAGAACACAATTTGAATTTTTTTTTTCTTACTATTAGCCCTCACCCTGCAAAGTCTGGACTTGATGATATTGTTGCGTCAGCGAGGTCACGTGACTAGTATCACGCCAAGTCCTTCTCGAACCTTCGTGAATTATCGGGAGACTACTAGATTGGGGTAGTCTAGTATATATAAGATGGTCACAACATGACGGAACAATGAGTAATTGAACTGCAGTCAGAGAGTGTGTAATTGAACTAAGTATTGTTGAAGTCGAGCATGTGAGACGTTTGTTATAGAGCGACTGTTGAAATTAAGTGTATCGTAAAGTTGTATTCGGAAAGAATAAACCAGTTTTATTTAAGAAAGGACTTGTGTCGCTAAAGTTTCGTCTGTACGAATTTATGGAAAATTAACTAACGAACGGAGACATAACAATATACTGGTTAAAAAAATAGTCATTATTTTGTGAAGGAGAATTCTTGTATAATTTATCTAATAATAATGCTTACAACTGCATCAAACCTTTGTTAGAGAAACTTATAATCAAAAGAAGTTTGAATTTAAATGTATGAGGAAAAGTGTAAGAGGTAACAAATTAAATGAAAACAGTGATAAACTGAATTATGGTCTGTTACCAATAAGGTTTTTGTGGTTCTTATGTTTGTGTTCTTCATAAGTATTTTAAAATTAAATGATTATAATTTTTCTTTACTACTACTAAACTCACTAAGATTTACAGGTCTTATTATCAAATGTAAAGACTAACATAGAATAATTTGGTATTATCCAAAAACACCAAATCTGAACCTTCTTAAAAAGCAGAAATTTCAAAATACAAGATAGTAAAAAAATGAAATTGATTTGTACATAAGTTCTAGGAGATAAAGGTACCTTTATTTTCATAAATTGTAATGAATTATTTTTATGCATATCATTTTATTTGGAGCTTTCAAGATTCAACAATTACGCGTAAAACCACGGTCAGACATGATATAAACGGATGTTGAGTTTCTATGTTTTTTCAGTTTAATAATAAGATTTCTGAGTCTCTAAAAAACCAAATACCAGAAATTTCTTAATTTTTTGGAGAGATATTTTCTAATATAATAAACTTATTCCCCTTCTGATAACAGTTTTTACTCAGTTTCTGGGTGACATATTTCTTCTTTTGATTTTAGGTGATATTGAGCCACTGTTACACAGCTGTTGTAAACTTGGAACTACTTGGGGTAATAACATACCAAACTGTGGAAATTATCCTACACCTATTCCACAAGTCCCAAAAAATCAGCAGTCTGTTTGTCTCTCTGTCCTTGAGATATGTTGTACTCAGGTTCATCGTCATCGCATGTGCAAGAGAGGAAAGGAGACGGCACAGTCTGGACAAGAATGTTCAGTTATACCTACTCTTGAAGGAGTTACTCACAAGGTAAATACTGACAGAGTATGATATCCATATTTATGTATAGAATTACAAAAATACATATCTATTCCACCATTCCAGATTGGACAGAAATTATCTAACCATCACTGAAAACATTATTATTTATTATTAACACTTATTATTTCATTCTATGTTCTGTAAAGGTTACATCAAGAAATCTATGTATCATAAATGTGTTTATGTTGACAGGTCTTAATTACCTGTGTTATTGAGTAGTAATACAATATATTAACACAGTGGTTCTCAAACTGCCCCATCCCCCTAGGAATGATGTGTAATGTATCCTGAGACAGTGCAAGAAGGTTCACAAAAAAAAATACTGTACACATCTTTACTAATAGGTAAGCAGTATCTCACATAAAATTTACATTAGTATATGGATACATGAACCTATGGGGCACATAAATTTTTAACATTTAGTGATAGTGGCATATTAGAGTTTTTTTTTTGTATATGTACATGTGTAGTTTCAAGTATCACAGACAAGAAGAAGGGACCATTGTCAGGATATACAGTAGTCCTTAAAAAGTTTGAAGCCAAATAAAATAGTTGGTCAAACTTTTTTTTATTACAAGTAGGTGTATGAGTGGTAAAAAAGTTTAAATAATTTTACTTTGCACATCTTAGTTATATTTCATATCAGACTGAGTTGTTCCAAAATTGTGAAGTGCTCAAACTTCTACACATATTCATTATTGTCTTTGTGGATATTTTTCATACATTGATGTAAGGTTAGACTTTTGTGATTAGAAATCTTCAACCAGTCAACCATGACTTCAGGATTTATATTCATACTTAATTGTCTCATCTAAAGTGTTTTGTGGAGAAAACTCGTTAGATTTTGTTTAAAAGAAAAGATGTTTCTGCACTTTTATTGTATTTGTCATTCCAAGACTTAGCTACTTCATATCAAGAGTGTGTTTTTACTCCTTTTGTAATTTCAGCTTTTGCCATTTTATTTTGATAATTTTTTGTGATGTATGCAAGATATCTGAATTTACTCATTTCATTCATTGTTTTTTTTCTTATTGACAATTGAATAGCTAGACAGCTAGTTTTCTGTAGGGTAGATTAAACACTTTAGCTTTTTGACTGGTCAGAGGTTTCTATTTCTCCTTAAAAAAACTTTCTTATCAGTGTTGCTGTGTTGTTCTGTGATACTTACAACTCATTGTGTTAATATGAAAGCTATTTTATATCTGTATGATTTTCCCATTTCCTTGAATATTGGTTGTTACGATATAATACATACATCTTCTCACGTCTCATCCCCATAGTTCTCTCTTTCATCCACACTACTCCATGTTGAGTTCTTTTAATGGCTCCATATTGGCTGACTCAACTCTGGTTCCATCTTCTGGAACCTCTGCAGATGTAATCTCCCCTGCCCCTCATATCGACATCTTTTATCCTGTCATCCCCACTCTCCAGCTTCACTCATGGTTTTTGTCAGGTCCCTTGTGGGATGCATGGATCTTACACAGCATGTTACTTCTCTCCTTTCATGTTCAGTCCATTTCTCTACATTTTTGGTCTATCTGGCATGGTTTCTGCCCTTCCCATTGTACCATTCCTCACCTTTCCCAGTTTTTCACCTGGCTCTTTGATCAGGACCTTTCATTTTCGACTGTTTCTGGCTATAGAGCTTCTTTGTCAAACACATTTTGTTTTACTAAGTTCTGCCAGGTTTTTAATCCCCTGTCCTTTTCCTCCTGGTTGGTCCTTTCGTCTTATTCGTCCTCACCATGTTTTTCCTGTCCCTGATTGGAATCTTAATGTTGTCCTTTTGCCATGTCTCATCCTCCCTTTGAACCTTTATCTTCCTGTTTCCTGTATCTTCTTTCCCTTAAGACCTATTTCCTTCTCCTGCTGGCTTCCAGTTCGGATCTGTCTGACCTTTTGCCATTGGTGTTTCCTATACCCTTTATCACAGTACCTATGTTGAGCTGTATCCAGATCATTAATTCCTTCCCCAAACCTCAGCTGCCTGGGAAGGTTAATCTGCCTTCACTCTCATCTCAATTCCTTCCATTTACCATGTTTATTCTCATTCGGATCCTGATGGTCTAATGTGTTTTGTACGGGCTTTATGGTGCTATGCTGCTCGTACATCTTCCTTTTGTGGTTCCTGTTCATGTTTGTATCTTCCCTGGAATCCTTCGGAGTCTTGTGATTTTTCACCCATCACCCTTATGGGTTAGGTTTGTTAGCTTATTTGGTTGGCTTACTCTTCCTTTCCCTTCAAAAGGTGCCTTTTTTATCATGTCTCTTCTCATCAGGTTCAACATATCACCATGTCTCTGGCAGCTCATTTTTGTCATCCTATGGAAGAGATTGTCCAGGCTGGAATATGGACTACTCCTCATACTTTTGCCTCTCATTACTTGTGTCATTTGGCTGTGTACTTCTCTGGTTCGGCTCTAACTTAGTTAAGGGTATTTTTTCTGTTATTATTTTTTCCTACAGAGGCTTCTCCTTGTGTCTTTGTTACATATCTGGATCCTGCTCAGTGGCTAGTGTTGCCTGGTCAGGTATGCCTTACTTTAACCCACACCTTCTGCCTTTATGGTTGTACCACACACTGCTGAGATGGGGTGTTCTCAAGACCACTAGTGGCTTACCTAGTGGTATCTGTATAGCTATATATATACATCTGGAAAAAAGTTAAGCACCCCCGTGTTTTTTTATAGTGATTCAGATTCGACGTTCTTGTGACTGATTATAAATTACC
>NW_013672176.1:27764-30862 GCF_000517525.1 Limulus polyphemus
AAATTATGAACATTGCCCAACATCATGAAAATTAAACCTTATTTTCAATAAGCAATCCTGAAAAATATTTGGGGGTGCTTAACTTTTTTCCAGGTGTATATATATATAGTTCTCTTTAGTACTTGTTTATTTCCCTACTCCTACAGTTGAGCTCAGGAGACTTCATCTGTCTTTTAATGCCAGTTGCAGGATGTGTGATACACTGTTTCTATGGTTGAACAGATGTCCCACATTCTACTCATAATACAAGATGCATATGGTTTCTTCCTTGCTCTTACAGTTGAGTGGTTCTTGTTCTTTTCCTACTCATAATACCAGCTATAAAATGAATCCCTGTTCTTATGGTTGAGTTGAGATTCACACATGCCCCATAATTGCAGTTTCAGTTTAATGTACTTCCTAACTCGTATGGTTGTTGTGGAAATTTGTCTGACAATTGTCATTTGCTTATTTCCTCATTGTAATTCCGGTTGCTTGCAGTATAGCACTCAATTTACTTGCGGTTGTGGTTTGTGTAAATATATTGTTCATGGTCTGCTTGCCCTGGCCATGTTACATTGTATATAATCTATTTGTGTCTTCAACACTATCTTCCACCTCATAATACCAAGGATGGGACATGGAACCTTGTTTGTCCGGTTGGGGTTTGAGAGAGTCCTGCTCCAATGTTTTCCAAGGCCTTTCATTAGTGGTTTGGTCCTCGATGTCGCCATTTCACGACACTTCACTTCTTCAAGGGTGAAAGGCATACCTGTTCCAGATATGGTGGTCTTCCTTACATATGCTTTTGTTCAATTACTGAGCACACCTATTCGATTCCCTGTGGATGCTTTCCATAGGGGGTCTCTTGCTTCTATGCTACTCCGGTCCCTCCACCTACTCAGTGTGGGATTCTAGTTTTTGTGTGAACGGAGGTATGTATCACATCGGAAGTTATCATTTTCCTACATAAAAGATGGATATTTACCTGTTCTCACACACTTCCCACCCTTCCTCCCCACTTTCGGTGTTTTCCTATTTTTTGGTGTGCCTAATCTCAAAAGTAAGGTAACAAAATGTAATACAGAGGGATCCAGCTGCTCTGGGAGTGTGTGTGTCATGCTCCTATTGGTGGATGGTCATCTTATGCACTATGCATGCTAAATGAGCAGTTTGAATTGTGAGAAAAATTTCTTTTCAGTGCATTAGAGGGCAAAAAAAAAAACAAGAAAAGTTTTTGTGTGAGAGAGGTATCTATTTTCAGTATATGAAAATGATAACTTCCAAGGAATTGGTGAATAATAGTTTTCATTTATCATATTTTGTTGTGTATATTACCAAGAAAGTAAAGCAAATAATTGGTATTTCCTTATTTATCTGTTTTGGCTAAATAGGCCAAGAAAATATCTCTTTGCTCCAAGATGTCTTATAGTATATTGTGTTACTATGTTAGTTAATCACAGACCCTTAATATTTGGTTTAAAGACTAGATTACTTATATATAAGGACAATTTCAGTTGTCTTCATCTATCTCATGTACAGCCCCATTCTTTATTTCATCAAGGTAATTTGACTACATAATTCATAGCGGATAAGTAAGAAAGTATTTAAATAGTACAGTTTCTGTACTTTAAACAGTAGTTCACCTACCTTCCTTATAATTCCCATCACAACTAGTTTCACAGATTGAATTAACTGTAGTAACTTCTTCTAATGCTAAATTATTCTCAAGCTTTCTAGTTGTGGTGGTTCTGTAACTTTCCACACATTTTAGATTGGATATTATGAAAATCGAGAAGTATCATAAAGTTCAATAGTGAGCAAATGGAGGGAGAGAAGAGTTCTGAATATAATCAGTAATTAAGGAATTGTGATGCAAGAGTAAGTTTTTTTTAATTGTATTTTATTCAAAACGACATTAGTTGTACATTTCTTTGTTAATCTAAAAAATAATTTAGTCACCTAAATGTGTATATTTGATTTTCTAGGACTGCTGTGATGGCTGTAAAATAGGACTTATTGTGGCTGGTATGAATATGCCATGTCTTCTCAGCAATTTTCCTTTTCAATCTCCTTGGCATGAAGCTTACATTGACTGTTGCAGTTTGAATTATAACTCACAAGGAGGTATTCTATTTTATTTCAGTTTTTATCTCATTTTGTGATTGTAATTTTGTTATTTATATTGACTATCTGTTTTTTTTTGTTTTTTTAATGAATTATTTTTTAAATGAGGTTCTCTTTGGAACAAAAATCCTTGAAGGTTATTAAAAATGACAAATTTGACCACAAATTATTCATGCATAAGCTGTTACGTTTTAGAAATTAAGGTAAGCATTATAACTGTCAAATTATTATCATATTCATTACAAATAAGGTACCTTTTTTTTATATTGTTAAGTAATGCTTTTATTTTAATTGACTTATGTCTCCATATCCATGATAGTTTGTGGAATTAATGAGAAAATTGTAAGTTGAGTATTTAATGCTAATAATTTAAGCAATAAATAAAATCACAACAGTATTTAAGACCACTCAGAGTAGCAACTTGTAATAATTTCATTTTAATATTTGCTTACACACCCAGTGAATGTTCTATCAACTAAGCTAAAGGGTCAATCTTCTAGCATTTGCTAGAAAGACACTTTTTTTAACAACTCAAGCTGCTACAAACTAAGCTTTTGAATTAACTAATTTGTTTGCTCTCTTCATTTAAATGAACTTAATTAGGACATCCAGTCCATCAAAAAAAAAAAAGATGTGGTGTGTAAGTGCATTAATCTAGACAACACAGTGGTAACTGCTGTCATCCATTTTGAAGAGATTTTACAACATAACGATGCACTTAATACATCAGCAGGGTACAAGACAAGTGTCCTCATCATAGGAAAAAAACAAGAAACTTATATGAGGTTTTTATACTGATTAAATATTTTTGGTAAAATCATAAAGTTATAGACAGTTTTCCAAACTTTGACACATATTGCCTGTATGGTATTGTTATGTATCTGCTCGTTTGTTAATTTCCTATAGAAATTCTTTCTGAGAAACTTCAGCGATACTAGTTCTTTCTTAATTAAAACTAGTTTATTCTTTCTTGTTACAAACTTTGTAATACA
>NW_013672176.1:31762-32920 GCF_000517525.1 Limulus polyphemus
TGGGTAGGCCTTGTATGCCATGCTTTCCAAATCCTGTGCCAGATCTTGCAGGCTCTCCCCTTTAGCATGGACTCTCATCTTAAACCTAGCCCTGTAGACTTCGAACTGATTTTGAGTTCCATACCTGAGTTTTCGAGCAGCTACCAGTGCTCTATAGTTGTGCTTGTCGTCTGCTGACAACTGTCCAAGTATTTCCAGTGGTTGTCCCTTCAGGCTCGTTGCGAGGTACAATGCTTTCTGCTCCTCTGTCCATCCATTCATTTTTGCCAGTAGCTCAAATTGTGCTCTATATGCTTCCCATGGTGCCTTCCCATCGAATTCCTATGGCTTCCTTCATACTAGATCACCCCTGTTGCTGACACTCGTGTCTGGAATGTGACTTCTGGCAGGACTGAAGATGTCTGCATTAGGGTTTAGCTATGGGGTCTGGAAAGGGCTTTCTGTTGTCTGGGGCTGATTAGGTCCATGATTAATATATCCTCCCTGTGTAAAGGACAGTAAATTGTCCTTTAATGTATTTAATTCACTTTGAAATTTGTTAATCTTTTCCATTTGTGTATGCTGGCTTTCTCTCAATTGTTGGAGACTTTGTTCTTGTTTCTTTTCTCATTCTTCTTGTTTCTTTTCTTTCTCCTCCAACCACTGCTGTAGTCTCTCTTCTTGTTAATTTTCTTTTTCCTCCAATCACTGCTGTAGTCTCTCTTGTTTATTTTCTTTCTCCTCCAACCACTGCTGTAGCCTCTCTTCTTGTTTATTTTCTCATTCTTTTTGTTTCTTTTATTTTTCCTCCAACAACTGCTGTAATATTTCTTATTGTTTCTTTTCTTGTTCTTCTTGTTTCTTTTCTTTTTCCTCCAACAACTGCTGTAGTCTCTCATGTTTATTTTGCTGTTCGAGCTGCCACTGTTGCGGGTTTTCTTGCCACTGCTGGTGTCTATCTTCTTATTTCTTTTCTCGTTCTTCTTGTTTCTTTTGCTGTTCTTGTATTGCTGCCATCAAATCTGCCAAGCTGTAGCTTGATTTGCCACTTCTCTTTCCATCCTTTTTTTTTTTTCCTTCTCTGTCCCACTCTGTGACACCAATTTGTTACGTATCTGCTCGTTTGATAATTTCCCATAAAAATTCTTTTCGAAAAACTTCAGCGATGCAAGTCTTTTA
>NW_013672176.1:32930-46623 GCF_000517525.1 Limulus polyphemus
CAGTCACTTTAAACTTCACTACTTTTATAAACACACGCTATAATTCACAGCGATTAACACATTTTACTTGCGGTGCCCACTACTCTCTTGACTCGAATACCTGTCTCTATACGAATATACTAAAAATAAGAGCATCTAGCAAATGCTGGGTCATTCGTGAGGTTACCCGCTAAGTCACGATCCTTCTAGAAACTCCAACGCGCACACTCCCAGCGTCGTGTGAGTTCCACTGTCGTAACAGTATTCATCATTTATAGAAAGTTGAAATCAAACAATGTTTGTTAAAAAATGTCATATTGTTTAATACCAGCAAAATACAGTAAAATACTCCTAACAACTTTGTTTTCAAACATTGATATTCTTTATTCTTCAAATAACATTAATCTTGTTTTTTTTGTATGCTCTGCCTTTGTTTTTTGCCATTATCCCATTTACCACAAAATACTGTAGCTTTTTGATATCTTTATCATATACTGTAACTAATTTCATGTTATTTTTTTATGAAATTACAGAATTTTTTGTGCTTATTATTTTCAACTTTTAGTTAACTCTGAAGTATTATATTTTTGACTTTCTTTTTTTTTTAATTTTAAGATGGAAAGATATAAATTCTGAAAATTGTTTTCAGTTAGAGCTTCTGATATGAATTATTACATTTTCTTACATTAATTTGATTTTCTTTATTAATCATACAACTGGATTTTGTTGTTCGAGGGTCAGTGTTATTGTTTCTTTGAGAGGAATGTTTCTCATTGTTGTTAACCTAGCATTCAGGTTTTAATAACTAGTCTCAAATTTTTCACTATTACTACATTTGACAGCCTTCCTCCATACAGATGTTTCTGGGGGAGTTCTTCATCATCTGGCCCCTTCTTGGTGTTCCTCTTTCAAGAGGCCAGCCATCATAGAGCTTGGTAATCAATTGTTTCTGAAACTGCCTCCCAGTTTTGGCCTTGTGAGAACTTGGCTCTTACACTTTGTCCATCTGCAGACTCACTTTACAGGAGGAAACACTTGTGTCACATAGGTTTTCTCTAAGGAGCTCTCTTTATCTTTCAGGGCCCACACCTATCTGTATAAACTAAATCCTAAGAGTTTTCACTTGGAGAATGCACATGATGGACCTGCATTTTCACCACTATATGGACATTTGGCATCTTCTAATCCTGTACTGGGAGAAACCATCTGCTATGACCTCCCCTTCCTTCTGGAGTCTGCTCACTTTGGTTTGCTGGCCAGTATCCTAAGTCAATACTGACTCATAGTGATCCATTTGGGAGTCTCTGGCACCTCATTTACTGAGTGAGCTTTACATTCTTAATCATATTTCCAAGATATGGAGCTTTTGATTTCCAAGGCTATATCTCACTTCCTTTCTATGTATGAAGTTGTTTTTTTTGGGGGGGGGGATTCTCACTCCTGTTATGTCCCTTCTTCCTCTGGATGGTTCCTTTTCTATCCTTCTCAGTGTATTCTGTCAGATGAGTGGAAAATACTCTGTGATACACTGTCTTCTCTCATTCAACTGCATCCATCTCTTCACCTCTCACTGTCACGGTCGGTTAGACATTTCCATGTGACTCTGAACATCTATTATCCTCCACCCCACCTGGACTTACCCCTGTAAACAGGTACCTATGTAGCTGGGTTGGGTGCAATTGTATTGAGTGAAGAGTATTCTCTGCTTGAGATTGTGAGATTTATCTGTTCTCTTACCAGATGGTGCTCCCACTAGCTGCCCCATCCCGAGTGGGTGACACATTCCATAAGTTTTCTGTTGTTATATTCTTATAAAGGAACTCATTTTTTAAATTTTGTTACATTATATCAGTCCTTCCACAATCTCCTCAATGTTTGATTCCAGCTACCTGTTCTGTGAAGAGTTAAGTAGCATTTCTAAAGTTAATATTTTCTTTACCTGAAAATGTATTTCAGATAGATACATCTCGACAGAACCAACCCCCCCCCCCACTTCCAGTGTGTGTGTGTGTGTCTGTTTTGACTTTTCAAAAATAAGCTCTTTGTATGCTCAAGGCGTTTAAGGAGAGTACTTCATATGGAGGATGTGTTGCCCTCCTATTAATGGAGGGCTACAGTCTAATGCTAATTACATCATAGACTGGTGCAATACACGTTATTATGTTAGGGATGGGAGTTTTTTTCAAAGGCTTGGCATATGTACAAAAACATTTTGACAATGGCTTGAATTATTAGCTAGCTGTTCTGAGGAGATGTGAGTATCTATCTGAAATACATTTTCAGATAAGGAAACTTATCTTAAGTCATTAATTACAACCCATCTTCAGGCTTGCCACCTTTGTGTAGCCTGTTATGAAAAACATTCATCAACTGCAGTGTATTATCTCCCTTTATTCTGTAGGGAAGCTTCTGTGAGTAATGATAAACAATTAAGTATTCATAAGACCAATAGGCCTAATATTTTTGATAAAAAATGTGTAAACTTCAGATATTTTTTCTTTCCACATTCCTCTTAATTTGTCCATTTAAGATTCCAAATTAGAGGTGTAAAATAGAATTTCAGAAGTGTCTTTTGTCTCCCATTAGTCACTACTCATGAGGCCTTTCATTTAATACCAGAACTTGTTAGTTGGGCTGGAAGATGAGAGACAAAAGTTCTTATGAAATGCTGTTTATACATGCAGAATTAAGATTTGTGATTGCTACTCTGAAGCTATAGCCTTAAACCATTAATATTTGGATTTTCCTTTCCTCCTTTAGAGTAAGCCTGTTTCAATTTAATCATAATTGTTTGACTTAATAATGGTCATTGTTTCCATTAACAAAAATATTAAATAGCTAGTAGCATAGGAGTAATAACACCATAAACTTAAAACCAGTAATTATTGTGGTAAGCTGTACATAACTTGTTAGGCTTATGATTCTTTATGATAAACATGAAATAAACTAAGTTTTATTTAACAGTTTTATTAAGTAGATTATATGCATCACTTATATCTTGTTGTTTCTTTTTCTACTGTTTGCTTCCTCAAACTTATACCTTCTTATAAGTAAGAAATGTGATTTTTTTTTAAATTCTTAGCATATCTTCTGTACATTCCACATTTGAAATTATCTGTTGTCTTCATATTTGTGGAACTATAAATAAATGCTAACTACAAAAATTTGTATGTCAATATTTTAAACAGTCGTTGTATATTTATGAAGTAACTTTTAAATTATGTTATGAAAAAAATTTTGATGACAATTTTAAATTTTTTTAGGAAACAGTGATGACAGATGTGAAACAAATAATCCATGTTCTCAGAAATGTATTGATACTGGTCTTGTTATCCAATGTTCCTGCTATTCAGGATTTGTACTAGCTTCTGATCAAAGAACTTGTGAAGGTATTTATTTTTTATGCCATATATAGTATCTTTAAGATGTTGTTAAGAGGGAACAAGGCTACATTACTGATTACTAAAATGTCTTATTTTCAAAGAATCAGACAATTTGTATTGGAATAAACAAGGTAAATCAACTTTGGCCAGTTTAATTTTTGACAGTTTGTTTTTATAAATTTTGACGTCTTCATAAACTTTCATGTTTAAGTTCAAAACCAGTGTACTAAGGACAGACTTTTGTACAGACAATGGTACAGAGGTATGTCTATGGACTCACAACTCCAGAAACCGGGTTTCAATACCTGTGGTGGGCAGAGCATAGATAGCTCTTCATGTAGCTTTGTGCTTAACTTCAAACAAAACAAAAAAACTTTTTTATATATTTGTTATTATCATTAAGATCTGAAGTGTTAATGTTTGATTGTAATAAACTAACATACAAATTTAAGCAGTATGCTTGCTTATATGTCTTTGTTTAAATATATCTAGCAACCATTCCAAATTGTTGATTAATACATTGTTTACTTAACTGTTTTTATCATAATTTTTTTAATATAATGTCATGAGGATATATTTTGCCAGAAGTGAAGAAAACAATGGCATGTGAAAGTTTCTGAAAGTGGTGATAAGTATTGTTTTGGTTAGTAACCAATCAACTACATTTGAAAAGAAAAACATAGCCATACTCAAAATGTTTTGATACTGTTACGTCTCTGTATGTTTGCTTGTTAATTCTTACAAGATACAAGTCCTTTCTTTATAAAACTTGTTTATTCTTCCCCAATACAACTTTGTAATGTACTTAATTTTCACAGTTACACACACTATAGTTCACAACAATTCACTCACTTTCTATCGCGCTTAGACTTAATTGTCCGTTCCCACAAACTATAGTTCCAATCTCTGTGTCTGCTATCCTCAGTTCCCGCCGACCGTAACCGCTGTCTTTCTTTTTCTCTGCCTGCTTCGTCTCTGCTACGTCTCTGTCTTTGTCTCCACTATTGCTTCGACTCCGTCTGTCTCTCTCACTGTCTAGCGCACTTATATACGATAATACTGCCTGTTCTAGAAACTTCTAAGACTCTCAACACGTGCTACCAGCGTCGTTTGACGCAACGCTGTTGCAACACACTAACGAATATTTGTCACGTGACCCCGCTGTCGTAACACACTAGCGAATCTTTTATAATACTCGTCACGTGACCCCCACTGTCATAACAATACCATATCAAAATGAGCCCTGTAAAATTAAGTAAACTTAATGAAATGACTTTGCTCATAGCAATACCAAAACATACATGGGTTGCCCCTACAACATTAAAAAGAAAGGCAATAAGAAAGTAATAGTGGTCATACAGTACAAGCTATTAACATTCATTGCTAAATGTTGTAGAGGTATATGGAACCAAAAAGAAAAAATGCTTGGTATGTGAGTATGAAAGTTCTTGATTGGATGTTTCTGTGGACTACATCTGCTTTAGACATTTTTGGATATTTTGAGCTGTTAGTGCAGATGCTCATCAGGTTAAATTGATTAAGTTGCACATATGAAATATTGTTGAAACATGTCCATAACTGAGAGCTGAGTGGGTGGAATTTTGGTGTGTATTTAAAAAAAAATACGTGAAAGAACACAAATGGAATACATAATTCTGAAACACAAATGGAATACGTAATTCTGAGTCTCAGGTAAGAGGTATTATGGCATCAGAACTTAACTGAAACTTGAGCTGTGTGGACCCATGGTTAGATGCTTGTTCTATTTGTTATTGAAGAAAGGAGTCCATATTGAATTGAAATCCATGCCTTGATTATAGTTAATGGATGGTTGATGGATTTTGATATAAAAAAAGGCTTGTTAAAGTTTGAGTTGAATATTTGACATTGCTTGCAATTGGTAATATGTCTATTGTTGTAGGTGTGTTCTGCTAGGGTCACCATTTGTACCTTTTCTAAGACAATCAAGAAAGTTGTGGGATAAATTTTGTTTCTGTAGCTTAAGAAATAAGGGATTTAAACATAACAATCAGAAGATTGATTTGTGAGTCTGACATCATAACCATTTTTCCCAGCACTTCTATCTACTTAACCCTACCTTCTTCAATGAAGATACCACTTTCAAACTACAAACCATACTATGCTAATACCGTCATGGCACTACTGAACAATATCTATTTCCAATTCATAGATGTCTTTTTCAAACAAACACATAGTCTACCCAATCCTTAGAGACCTATATATGGAAGATTTGAACCTAAACCCTTAAATTTTGATCCACTAAAACTATGCCTGTGGAGATATATTGATGAAACCTTCAACATTTGCCCTCGTACCCTGAACAAAATACAGAATTTCCTTTAATATCTATTTTATTGTATTGATCAAATTATCAATTTGACAAAAATGGTCTCCTTTCTTTTCTAGACATCCTCTTTCATCGACATGACTATTACCTTACTGCATCAATCTACAGGAAAAACACTCATGTTGACAGGTATTTGCACTTCAAGTCTAACCATTCACACTCCATTAAAAGCATCACTAACTGAATTTTTGACTGAACCACCAAAATGTGTAATGACAACCAATTTCAAAGAGAAAAAGAACAACTTTATAGAACTTTCCAAACAAATGATTGTCCCTACTGATTCATTCATTTCCAAACTAAAAACTACCTCTTGTGATCCTCAGATGAAAGAGCTCTAACTACCATTATTCTTCCATTCATTCTAAAACTTAGTTTCAAACTCAAAAGGATGCGCAAGTAGTTTAATATTCAAGTGTCATTCAAACCTAACAAAACCTTAAGAGATATGTGTATCAAAATTAAAAACAAAGTGAAGACAAACAAACATTATCTACATGCAGTGAAATCTATATGGAGAAACCAGCAGATCAATTAAAACAAAAAATAAAGGAACATCAAAATGCCACTTGACTTATCCATCTAGAAAAATTGGCCCTAGCATAATACTACAACAACAACCAAACATTATTAAATGGAACCAACAGTGAATACTTGGTTCCTCACAATATTGGAAAACTAACAAACTTAAAAATAGCCTTTTACATCAAAATTCATTATGCATTCTTGAATCACATTGTTTCCTCTGCAATGAACAGAACAAACATTAAGTTTTGTGTCCACATAGCTTAAGCTCCTGTTGAGTTTTGATGACATCATGCCTCTTACGCAAGACTCAGAATTCTCTACTTCATTTGTGTATTCCACATTTCAATCCTTTTTTTTTGTACATTTCTGGACCTCACTCACCAATTGTTGTTATGGCAGCATTTCAACAGCATTTCACTTACATAACCAATTGGACTTAAGGCAAATTCAATCCACAGAAGTCTGTAATCGAGTACAGTCTTCTCTTCCTAAACACACTTTTTAACAAATATCAAGATTGTTATATTTGAATTAAAAAAAAGCCTTTTCATTACATTAATATGTCCAGCAGTGTTGGACTGGCTTAGTAAATCAAGTTCATTGGCGATTGATTGGGAATATGAATGTCCTGGCACTGAGTCAGTTCTTTTGGGAAAGACTGATAAATATTTTATTTAAATTACAAAGAATGCTTAGTGAACTATTCATGGTCCTGTGCATGGAAATTATAAATTATGATGTAGCAGCATCCATCAGCCACAAACTAGTCAAAGATACTTGCCTTTTAAGAAATCACCTGATCTCCTAATGGGCCAGTCTGCCTGAAATGCTAAACATTACTAGGTTCTGTATAATAATCCAGCATTAAATAATAGCTTTACTAAATTTCCACTGCATTAAAAGTTTTTGTTGATTTTAATTCTGAAAGATTAAAAATTATTACAATAAGTTTTATTTTTATATTAAATTTTTTAGATATAAATGAATGTTTATTGGGAACCCACGCATGTAATGCCCTTACTGAAACGTGCCATAACACTATTGGTAGCTTTCAATGCTTCAGAAAGGGAGAAGAGAGCCAACTTCTAGATGATGATTGTCAGTTAGGCTACTATAAAAATCTGCAGACTGGAGAGTGTAATGGTGAGTTAGTTTTTGGTTTCAAATAGTATATTAAACTTTATTGAAACGAATTTCTTTGAATTCCTATAAATTATATGTCAATTTCTATTATCTGTAAACTAACTGTTGTAGAACCCACTTCTATGAATACAGTAAGTTCCCATATAATTTTAATAAATTTAATTGCATGTTCATTATGAAGTTACTGTCATTTCAGATTCTGCAGAATGAAATGTTATCAAACAGTAGAAGTATTTACAAATACGTACATTAGAAAACCATAACCCATTTTAGATTACAGTTAAGATCATCTTCTTACTATAATGGATGAAGCATGTATGTCAGTATCTAGGTATGTAACCAAAACTTCTGCACCATCAATTGAATGGCACCACAAACAAAAATCCATATAAAATTTCGCAATTTTGGATATTCAAGATTCAGACAGTTAGAAAAATAACTGTGGTATGTACAACACAATTAGAAATAATAGAACACAATTTTAAATAAAAGTACTCTTCTCAAAACAAGAACATGACTTTTACTATACTGTACGTGAGGGTTTGATTATATCTTTATTGATGTAATTTTTAAATATAGTACTGAGAAACTGGAGTTCTTAAAAAAACTATTTTTTCAATAAATGGTACCACTTTTGACATATAAAAACATTACAGTTTATATCAGTAAAGTTTATGAAAATTTTGATCTCTGTACATTAAATCATTTTGATGCAATGATGTACGTATGGCTAAAGAGCATAATCCAAACACTTTTCCTGTGCAGCACTTCCCAGACAAAAAACCCTTTTTTAGAAAATGTTCACTTTTTCTAAATTTTTTCAAAGAAGTATGAATACTACAATTAGCAATTACTAGCACAAACAGCTGCCTGTAGGGTGGCTTTCTGCTAGTTGTATTAAAAACTGTTAGATCTAAAATTAGATATAACTGTTAAAATCATTGAAATATATTATTTCCAAAATCTGTTTTACTACATGAGTTTAAAATGGCAGAATGCAACCACTGACGTTTTTCTTTACCATTATTCAACAGGCTGTTCTAATTTTGGAAATGAACAACTAGGTGTAACCTACACCTAATGAATAATCATGTTGGCATAATATTTATTAATTTCAAGATGATACCTCACCTTCACAAACAGAATAGGCCGATCGCTTGTGCAGCTGCTTATGAGATTTGCTTGCCATTAGCACTGAGCTAATTCCCACCTAAAAAAACACATTGTTAACATGAACTGTGCTAGTACATGATGACATTATCATGTGACGATAGCCCGCCACCAGTATGGGGCCAACACAACCTCGTTGCACAGTAGGTTCCCCTAAGCACTCATACTTGAAACAACTTCATTCTTTTCCTCTACATTGTCTAGAATAAACCTGTTTCAAAATTGTTAATCAATTACTTGGGAGTTGTGATGGTTTCCTATTGATTTAAATATTATTTTAGTTTCCATGGTTTATCGCTTGTGATTCACATAATCAGCATGATTTTATCTTTTCCTTTTAGTTATAGAAAAAAAAATAAAAATTCATTATGGTGTTTCCCACAGTTATGAATTCTCAAATGATGCTAATTTCTGCTTCATCCAATGATAGTGACAGTGATTTTCATGTGGCACCTATGTCTGTTGTGGCTACTGGGAGGTCTTTGTCTATGGAGGATGTGACAGCCATTGTTCAAACATTTTGTGGGTTCCTTCCTGCACACTGGGTCTCCTCCTCCTGTCCATTCAGGATGTTGATGATTCCCTCACCATGGTTTGCTCCAGACACAGCTTTATCTGTGGTGGAAAATGCTCACCCTTCTAATCCCTTTTTTAACATGATTTTGCAGGTATCTTCTTTTATTTCCCTTTTGTCTTCTGATTCTTCCCATGCTTTATTATATGACATCCATACTCGAGACTGCTTTGTCTTTCCTGCTTCACCTGACATTAGGGTCAATGCATACTCATTTTTTGAAGAACTGCACATCTGTATAATCATGCCTCGTCCTTCTCGCCTACTTGATTATTTTGTCCTGGCTTACATCTATTCTTCATTTCTATTCTTTGATTTCCAGTCTTTGGAATTTCTTTTACCTGGGATAGACCCACTCGCTTCTACCCCCCATTCTAGTGCCCAATTTTCATACCTTAATCTCTTTTTTGCCACCCACCCTCTTGCATTACATCTCATCACTTCACCTTATTTCTGAGACACTTCATAATGTCCAGAGAGGTTTTCTGGAGAGGTTCAGTCTCTTCTTTTTACCACATTGGACCCTACTTCTTTTTCTGCTCTATCCCTTCTTACATGATTCCTCTGCTCTTGGGACAGAACGCTCTCCTAGCTAATGCACATGTACGTCACACTTAACAGTCTTAGGGAGTGTTCCTAATTCACTGGAGACTCAGGCTGAGATGGCCCAGCATCAGAACTCATTATCTGTTACGGTTTCTCATTTTTCTCAACCTCACCATTCTCTTCCTGTTCCTAGGCCTGCTGAACCCATGTTTCCCATTCCAGCATTTTGGCCTTATTCTACTTCCTATCTTCCAAATTCCTGATGTCAGAGTCATTGCCTGTCTTTTCAGTAACTATCCTATACAATAACAATTATTACAAATAGTTACTACAAACAAAGATTTATAAACACAAGTTTCACAAACTTGCAAACAATATAAAATCTTCTTTCTAGTTTGGAACTCCCTTGATATCTTATCGAGGGTTTACGATAAACGAGTTAATTATGAGTTGCTGTAAGTACGATTCGCTGGGAAGCTAGCTAACTTTGTCTCCTTGGCCACACACACTGTTTTCCACCATTGAAGTTGGTAATGTTTTCGTAAAAATACTAATGTCCGATGAGAATCTACTGAAGTTAAACGATTTGTAATGTTAGAAATTTATAAGTAGTCCTGGTCAAATATCTTAAGTTTTCCGATTGACAAAAATCACAGTTATAGCTTTTGAAGTTTATAGCACACTGATTATAGCGAACTACTAATAGACACTCTCTTTGGTACATCATGTTGACTGTATTTATAAGCGTGGGAAAGTTTTCTAGAAAATTCAGATTACATAACAATACTGAGTTATATTTAAACCTTTACATATATAGATATATTGTTGACTCTTACTTTCAAGTATCTTCTACAACTTTAGAGAATAGGCGGGAGTTTTGCAATACATTTCTAACACTATAAGCTAGGCATGTTTTTAAACACAAACTTAATCTAAACAACGTTCATATTAAAATAAATACATAACAAATTTGTTACAATGATAAAGTCATCATGTACAAGTTATTTTATTCTATCTAACTGTACAAGCTCCTGTTATTTTAAACTCACAGCAATTTCAAAGGATAGGTTATATATTGATGGTTTATGTACTTTATGGTAACCATGTGCATTACATGTAATTTGAAGTATTCAGTCAGTCCGTACTGGTTTATGTTATTTTATACTGACATACGTTTCTCAGGACAAATTATTTACAGCTGGTTATACTTATAATTTACAGTAATTGTGCACTGTATGTGAGATTTGCAATATTTTGTATACATCTACAGGTTCCTGTAGTTTTAAAATGACAGGCATATCACAGGACAAATTATGTTCATTGGCATTTCCTTGTATTCTACAGTTGCCATATACAATTCAAAAATAATTCAATATCCTATCTACCTATCCAAGATCTTGTAAATTACCTTTAGGTAAGTTATAGGTAAATAACAGGATTTACAGGCATTCAACAAGCAAAGTTCAGGTGAATCCTTTTCATAAGGGTAGTCATTTTCAGTGATTGATTCACATTCACTATGTCAATCTTGTTAATGGTTTTTTTTTGTTTCTTTTGGAAAATTTACTAAATTATACTTACCATACTATTGGATTGTATTCATAGTTAAAAAAAGGAGTATTAATTGTATTAAGAACATCAGTAAATTAGCACTATTATTATATTTTACTTTATTTTATACATAAATGAATTTTACATATTTTTTGCAGTACTTTAGCTTTACTGGCAGACTAAGCCTGTGAACTTTCTAGCATCATATTCATTGTTGTGTCATTTTACAGTCTTTGAATTGTCCCTATTATTAGTAAAAAAATTAAAACTAATCCTATGATTGTTAGTATTATATCTTTTTTCATGAAATTTGGTCTTTACAGCATATCTGACTAGCTATACCACTATTTCATTACCCATTGTATGACACTTAAGTGAATAATTTTAATAGGTGTTATACTGTGAGAGAGAGAAGTTATTTTAGTTATCCCAGTAACGCAGATTTTTAACTTTCAAGGCTGTCTTTTGGTCATATTCTTTTGTAATAAGTAGCACCCTAGTGGGCTTAATTGTTGGAGTTTCAATTAAAACTAGTTGTTACACCAAATTTATTTATTGGAGGATTTGTCGTGACAAGTGGAGCCACAAGTCGCTAACTCGAGGTAGTTTACAGTTACACTAAAGAAATAGAGTCTCAGGCCGATGGTGAACACTTATAATAACATTCATTAGACATTTAACAACTTCTCAAAAACATAACAAACTTTAAACGTTAGTCACACTGGATTAACTACTTATATACTGGAATTAAACACTTTTTACTTAGATACATTTAATATTTTCTATAGTTCTTAACACTAGCTAATTAAGAGAGAGAGAAATCATACTTACAGTAGAGTTGGATTGTTGGGAGTCTTAGCCACATTTGACATCTTCATTGTTCAGTTTTTCTAGGAACTCTTCACTCCTGGGAGAACTGATTTTCAGTCTCTGGCATGGGTTTTTTAACTAACTTTTCTTGGTATTATCTCGACTCACTAAATAGGACACAGCATCACCCACAAGTAGTCCTGTGTTCCTATTGGATACTTTAGGGGAATTCCCGGGCTAATCCAAAACCATAACCAGAACTCTCAAGTAATTGGTTATAGATAAGTGGTGTTAGCCGGCCACCTATTCACTTGTACTGCTACACCCATGTTCTGTAACCGATATTGCCTCAAAGTGCCGATATTACTCACTAAACCAAACTTTTCCGTAGCTTTCTTAGTTCTAAGGGGTTGAGGTCAGTAATCTATCAACCTGTCACAAGCACTAGTTCACTCATCTTGTTTCTAGGCAACGTTTTTTATGTAACTAGGCTTCTGACCTTGGTTACTAGTTCTCAAGCTTATTTCACAACATAGGCGTCTTCTTGTCACCTCTTTTTTATATATATCCTTGGTTACTTACTTAGATGTAAAGAACTGTTAAAACTTTTAAATTCTGTTTTATACATTTTCAACTGGTAAAAACCTGAAGCAATTGTAAAATGTCCTCAAAAATTTTCTAGTTGCTTCACTTTCTCTAATTTCATTTTAAAACAGTTCATTCTTAACTCACTTTTTCAGTTGATTTTTAACAAAAATCACTAACTCTGGTTATTTCATTAATAAATTTAAAGATAAATATTTTCCTTAAGACTTTGAAAAAACTATAAATTTTTGGTCCAGAATTACAAATTGCAGAGAATATGAAATTTTTATAGGATTAATAGAATGTAACATAATGTTTTGATTTATTTTTTAGACTTGGATGAGTGTACTCTTGGAACTCACAGCTGTATCCATGAGGCAGAAGTGTGTTTAAATACACCTGGTTCTTACACCTGTTCCCAAAATATAGGCTTCCAGTGTCAGCCAGGTTTCAAGCCAGGAAATAGAACTGGAGTTTGCATTGGTAAGAGTTGTCTTAAGACAGTAAACAAAATCATATAACAAAAGTAATTTCATCTATAAGCATGATGAAAACCAAAGAAGATTTGAAGTTTTTTTTTTATTAAAGTTGATCTGGTGATTGTTTTTATATGCTAAAGATTTCCCAGTTTGTATAGTGTTACAGCAGGTATATTATGGTTGAATTTGAAAAAAAATAAAATATATTTTTGTTATTCTGAAACAATTTTTAGTAGTCAGTTTAACCCTTTTACTACAGGTAGATCAAAGTGCATGCGCATGACCTTTTACAGAATAACCTTCAAAATTGAATTACATTACTTTATTATCAGCACATATATAAATAAACTTAGTATCAAGGTGTAGTTAATAAATCAGATTTTGATATATAAGTTTTAAGTTCTTAATTTTATTAGAAAATACTTTTAAAAAATCTTCAATCTCCCCTAGTTGAGAATCCTGACATTTGTTTTCTAGGTTTTCTCTCTTCTCTAATTTATTTACCACCCCTCTCTGAAGTACAGAACTTAATGTAAATTACTCATTATAATATATATATATATATATATATATATAG
>NW_013672176.1:47567-49579 GCF_000517525.1 Limulus polyphemus
AGATCTTTCCTCTCTCAAAATATTTCTCTTTCATTTTCCAAATTCCTTTCACCAGCTCTAGCAGAGGTTTTACCCTTTTCACTGACTTATATATCAAATCTATGGTGCGTTTCCTATAAACAACGACGATCATCATGATGACAATGATTTTGATGAGGACGATGGTTTTTATGAATTATTATTATGAAAAAGATATTTGTTCAGTAAAATAGTAAAGATTTGCCCCGGGGTAGTTCAAGTATTTTACCCCGGGGCAAGGAGTGAAAAAATCGCTAAAATACCTCGGGGTGACGGGGTCGGGAGCCCCGGTATGGACACTCTAGTAATAACTTGACAAGTAAAATAGTTACCCATTTTCTATTTTTAATTTCGGTGCCTAAAACTTACTTTTCAATTACTATAGTTAAAATGAAATGTGTGTTACCGCACTAATCGAGTATTATGCACGCACTAATCGAATATTGGCTATAAAAACATTTAAGCGCACTAAACGAAAACGCATTAATCGAATGCGCATTAATCGAGGGATCCCTGTATATTACTAAGGCAAAGTATAATTTTCATAGTCTCCAGTTTTATTTGTTTAGAGTCCCATTTGCTACACCCACCACTCACATCCTCTCCTTTAAAAATTACCAATAATTCTTTTTGACATTTTATACTATATCATTTATAACCAATAGAAAGGCACAGTTGTAATCTATTGAATGATAGCATAATGCTACATTGTTTTCAGTATAGAGTATTGTCAATTTTCTCTTCTGTTTGAAAGTTTATCTTGTGGTGTTCAGATCAAGCAGCAGTAGGAATTAATTTAAGCCCCTCTTGTTCTAGTTGAATTATAATAGTTATAAGACATTGTTTACTTTCTGCAGGTTATTATTCTGTGTTCTTAGGTGCATTGTTTAAATAATAAAACTCACTTAGTGTACTGGTACCATCATTATAAAAAAGTAGGTTTAAATTTCATTGGCAAATAACAGGAAAAAATCAAGATATCAAAGGTATTGTTATGACAGCGGTAGTCACGTGATTCTGGTAACACGTCATGATATTCTAGAAGATTCACAAAGAAACGAGAGGTACGCTTTTTGTATATATAAGACCAGTAAGAAGTGACGGCAACAATGTAATTGAATTGCAGACAGAGATAGAGACGGACAATTGAGTCAAGCGCATGAGTCATTTGTTGTGAATTATAGCGTTACTGTGGAAATTAAGTGTATTGCAAAGTTGTATTGAGAAAGAATAAACTAGTTTTATTTAAGAAAGGACTTGTATCGCTAAAGTTTCTTCGGAAAGAATTTTTACGGAAAATTAACAAACGAACACAGAGGCGTAACAGTATTATATTTCTTGTTTTTCACATATATTCATTGTTTATGGGTATAAAAGTAACTAAAATGTAAAAATTAGAAACTTATTAGGTTAAATAAGGTTAGATTAGGTAAAATAATGAAAATTAATAATAAAAATTATTCACAAAGTATACTCATGAACTGCTTGTACATTATGTCATTCAATATAGTAACATGAGCTTTGAGTTTGCCAAATGTTTACAACTTGTTTGGTGGAATTATTAGTTAGATATGGTTCAGAGAACAATAAAACAATTAAATTAAGCATAAACAGATGTAGACTGTTATGAGTCTTAAGGTATTTAGGATAAACAACTGTAGTTTTCTGCTATAATCTGCAATAGTTTTTGAAAGTAAAACAGGGTAATTTATTTATTATCTTTTTATGGTGGTTACAAGGTCGATCAACTTGCCCAACTTTATATAGAATTATGGTATAAAAAATAATATAAAATATAGACTTTCACTGAAAAAAAAGTGCTTGATACTTATGTAGAAGGTTTTAGAGATTGCACAAATGAAATTTTAGAATTTTCAGATGAAGAAAAGTATTTTTAAACTTAACATGAAAATCACTTTGTACTCAGAGCAGTCAATCTTTAATAAAAACACTTTAAAAAAAATCCGATTTTTTGCGTACAAAAGACTTTTAAT
>NW_013672176.1:50439-51903 GCF_000517525.1 Limulus polyphemus
ATAAATTTAGACTTATCTGTTTTCTTCTAAAAACATTGAAATAATTTTATTTTGACTAAAGCATAACAAATTTGTAAAAAAAATGTTTTATTAAATTTATTTCTCTCTTCATTTTGACTACTTTCACACAAAATTATTCTAAAAGTATACAGTTAAAACAAAGAACAATATTGTCGTTACTTACTATAAACATCTTTTTTTTAATTAAAAGCCATGAAAAGCTGTATATTGTAATAATTGTATGCCAGATTTTGGGTGATATTATTGAATTGGAGCTTTGCAAACATTGGAGGAGAAATGACAAGAAAAAATTATTTTAATGTCTGCAAAGTTTTGATAAGAATTTTTGGTTCAGGGTTGTTTGAAGATTTTTATCAAAGTTTGAAAATCACATTTAAAAAAGTAAAAATGATCACTAATCACTGCTGTAAGTCAAATTTGAATGTCTGTAACTTCACAAGCTACACATGAATAATATAATCAAACGTTGTAAATGAATTCTCGAAAACTGTTAACACCTGTGAACTTGCAGTGGGTAATGTAAACAACTGAACTGCTAGTCAGTTGTTGAGAGCAAAAAATAAGGAGAATGTTTACTCTGAGTTGTTAATCGCTGATCTTCTTACAGATGTGGATGAATGTGCAGAAGGTTTAGATAACTGCTTGCCAAGTGTAGAAGTGTGTTTAAATAATCATGGATCTTACCAGTGCCAAGATCGATCCAGTCAAGATTGTCCAGCAGGTTTCAAGTGGAGTACAGATCTTGGGGCCTGTGAAGGTAGTAGCTTTTTATATATTTATTAGTAATTCATTTTACTAAATGGTGTGATATTTGAAAGAAAAATTGCTGTGTGTTTTTGCCTTTGGTAACCAATGTTGAAATAATTGACAGAAATTGTTTGTGGTGAGGAAATGAAGGTGACAAAAAATGATTAAGTATTTTTTCTACTACATACAGACAGTTGATGTTCACACATAATGAACATAAATATGTTAAATCATTTTAAAAGTAAAGTCAGTGTAATTGATTTTTCAGCTTCAAGCTTGTACAATCTCTAATATAGAACAATTCAAATGCCATAATTGTAACTCACCTTCGTACTTTTGTATTAAATAGCAGTTATTAATATTAATAATGTTTGGCTAGTGTTAGTCATTATCTATGAATACCAGAAAGGAAAAAAGGTACATTCACTATTCATACCTCTCCCATATATTTTCATTCATTGGAAGCATTTAGCTTATTTTGTTCATTGGAAATAAATTTATATCTAAAATATTGTTGCGTCAGCGAGTCATATGACACTGTGACGCAACGTTTCTAGAACTATCATGTACTTTGGCGAATGTTCAAGTTCTTACTAGAAATAGGGTACACTGGTATATAAAAGAGGGGAATGTAATGTGTGAGTAGATAGTGAGTAATTGAACTACAGTTACACGGTATGGTTGAAGTTAACGTTC
>NW_013672177.1:0-2590 GCF_000517525.1 Limulus polyphemus
GTAAAACTGTTGCTGACAACTAGAACTAGTTCTGTAAAACCGTTGCTGACAACTAGAACTGGTTCTGTAAAACCGTTGCTGACAACTAGAACTAGTTCTGTAAAACCGTTGCTGACAACTAGAACTGGTTCTGTAAAACCGTTGCTGACAACTAGAACTAGTTCTGTAAAACCGTTGCTGACAACTAGAACTAGTTCTGTAAAACCGTTGCTGACAACTAGAACTGGTTCTGTACTCTTGTTTTCTTCACTTAACACATCCTCGACTTTAGAAAACAAGCTATCTTGTAAAACTTAAGCTAAATGGCCATTAGGAAGTCAGTTTCTCTGAAATCGTAAATTGAGCCTACATTTACACCACTTTTTAAACCTAAATATCTCAACTTCGACGAAGCCATGGCGTTCACTGTTATTCAAATTGTGCACAGCAAAGGTTGTTTTATTACATGTGGTCTCCTGTTATGTAAACTGTGCACAGGAAAGGCTGTTTTATTACACGTGGTCTTCTGTTACTTAAACTGTGCACTGGAAGTGCTGTTTTATTACATATGGTCTCCTGTTATGTAAACTGTACACTCCAGGGCTGTTTTATTACATGTGGTCTCCTGTTATTTAAACTCTGCACAGCAAAGGTTGTTTTATTACATGTTGTCTCCTGTTATGTAAACTGTGCACAGGAAGGGCTGTTTTATTACATGTGGTCTCCTGTTATGTAAACTGTGCACAGTAAAAGCTGTTTTATTACTCGTGGTTTCCTGTTATTTAAACCGTGCACAGGAAAGGCTGTTTTATTACATGTGGTCGTTCTTCAAGTGTTTATAACAATATAATACAAAATGACCATTAACCTCACTAAGTAAAACAGTTAATGTAATCAAATCACACCATTGAAACATGACGCAAAATTATCGCTAACGTCACTAAGTAATACAGAAACAATTTATTCAATCAGACGCCTATATTGCGTTCTTTGGTATCTTTTTTTTTTTTGTAAATTACGACAAAATGACAATGCACGCGATACTATAGCTCTATAGGCTAATTTGTGAACATATTACTTAACTCTCTAATGACATATGACAATTTGCACACATAAAAAAACTCATTATCAGTTCGATAAAATAAAATATTCGATATTGTTTGTGTATAGAAGACTCTAGAATATTTAAATACTCATCTTATCTCTATGCCTACTACGATGGAAGATCATTCCTAAAGACTATACGAATTTTCGCTGATTTCACTTTTAATTCGTGTAATATACACATACACACTACAGCTAGGTTAGTTAAATCCACTAACTGATACACATTGTAGCTCCAACCAAAGTTAAATAACATTGCACAGTCTATGTTAAAAACAATAACAAAAAAACTGTTATGTCTTTACTCCAGCAGAAGACAGTTTCAGAAGTCAAAAGGACAATGATTTAATTGGGTTTCTTTGAATTTTTTATTATATTCTCTCTACCCACCTAACTCCTTAGATGGAAAAACGAATCTCTTGAACCTCTATGTTATGTCCCTCCCAGCTAACAATCCCGACCACGTCGAGATGCCGATGTCCCCTCTTGCCCATTTATCTATCCTGATTCATAATACTCGCAATACCCATTGCCAGTTCCCACACTATCTCCATTATGCGATATAGACTGGTTAGTGTTCACCCATATTTCTCTGGATTGTCTCTTCTATCTGCAAATATCGCGTTTTCCCCATTTTCCGCCTCCTGTGATGACTTACACGCTTACCCATCTATTATTCATTTTACCCATTTTTCTGTTCTTTTTTGTCGCTTGGCTGACGAGAGGGCGTAACCTTCTACCGGCCCGCCGGTCTCCCTGGATCGGAATGAAATACATTTTATGTTGATATTTCATTGGTGGTCACTGATGTCTAGGGTCACTGATGAGGAGTGGAATTCTTCGAAACAAGTCTGGCTCACAGACACACACCCAAATGAAAGAATAGACCATTCCAAGCTTTTACTTGTTGTTAAACAAATGTTTAAACAACTATGTATTCAATTCAAAACCGTTTTAGTGTTGTTATGCGAGTACCTACCTATATAAATACGCTTATGTAACTTATCTCAGAAACTAAAAAGAACGAAAGGGACGACTAGGCTTCTGTTACATTGTATGCGCGTGTTATAGAAAAAAAAGTAGAAGCACAAAAGGGTTCATCGTAACACTGAAGTTATGCTAAATATGTTACGCTGCGTCCACAAACACTAAACTAAAATAAATATGTATGTAAGTATTGTATGCAAATCAAAACCAAAACATTCACAATGAAACTTAAAATCAACAAAAAACGTTTATCCATTACCAGTCCTTGTCATTACCGTTAACTCATAATGGAAAATGTATGTGATCACATCTCCCAAAAGCGTTAGGGATATTCCATCACGATCCAAACGCAGATGGCAAATTAGTCAACAGCTATGAAGAGTCAGTTAGGAATAGGAGTTGAGTGCTTAAACCCACAACTTGTCAACTCTTACTGCCTTTCGCTGTCTTCCCAAATTCAAATTCACTAAGTATCAATGTAAAAATATGCTTAATTTTTGTATATATATATATATATATA
>NW_013672177.1:3590-8965 GCF_000517525.1 Limulus polyphemus
GGTTTCTTTTCTGTGAGTGTAAAACACGTAAATACACCATTTTGATTTTTGATACCTCACTACTATAAAGGCTTGGTTTGATCCGATATTTTATTTATTTATTCGGTCAGTCAGTCTCGACTACTAAAAGTGGGTTTTCTCGGGGTACTCCCGTTCCCCCCCCCCCAAATTAGATACTTTGGATTATGATCTATAAATCCCAGCCAGGCCCTGTAAAGGCACGTTTGCTTCATTTTGTTTGGATAACTTATGAAAATCGGCTGTCGACTTGTTGCTTTTTCAAAGATCGACCGGCCTCAGACTTGCCTTCACTACTGCCTACTTGCATCACCTTCATACACGGGAATAAATATATGGATTTTTTTAAATTAATTAATTAATTAAATAATTATTATATTTATTAATTATTACCGCTTCGCCCATACGGCTCATTATTCCGCTGACCATTAAGTGAAATGTAACTTTGTGCCACGAGCAGGGTGAAGGAGGATTGTTTAATCTTCGAGCACCCTTGATTAGTAATTATTTCTTAAGAGATAATTATTTAATTATTTTACTGCCAAGAACAACAACATATTTCATTGGTGGTAGTGTCCAGGGTCACTGATGAAAAGTGGAATTCTCCGAAATTAGTCTGACGCACATACCCACACCCCACTAAAAAATAGACAATTCCAAGCTTTTACTTGTTGTTAAACAAATGTTTAAACAACTCTATTTATTCAAGATTATGAAGTTGTTGAATAAACTTTGAGACAAATATAATTATCTTGATTTTAAGACATTGTAACTTATACCCATTTAATCAAAAACACCTTGGGTGTGAAAAAAGGTGTGGCCAAAAAAATAGATTCAGTACCACGTATAGAAATGAAATCAAAATTGGCAATCAAACTGGTAGCTACAGCTATAGCATTGATAATAATTTTACAGTAAATATTCATTCATTAGTTAGCTAGGCCGCGTATTTTGTTTGACCTGGCTAACTAATGAATGAATATTTACTGTAAAATTCTTATCAACGCTATAGCTGTGGCTACTAGTTTGACTGCTAATTTTGATTTCATTCCTATAAGTCGCACGCTGAATCCATCTTTTTGGCCACACCTTTTTTCACACCCAAGGTGTTTTTGATTAGATATCATGATATTTTGTCAATGCACATAAACACAACACACCAAATACGAAAGTGACCGACATTAGCTTTAGTATCGCAACCCTATTATTCGGAACAGACCTTTGTTTTAGAGAAACAACCAGATTGTTTAAAATATATATATAGTGGTAGTTTTGCCTCTTTAAAATAGTGTTAATAACTTCTTTTCTACTAGCCCCCAGTGGCACAGCGGTATGTCTGCGGGCTTACAACGCTAGAATCCAGGTTTCGATACCCGTGGTGGGCAGAGTAAAGATAGACCATTGTGTAGCTTTGTGCTTAACTACAAGCAAACAAACAAACCTTTCTACTAACGCCATGGAATCTAGATTAACAGTTTCTTGTCATCACCCCCATGTAATCGGTACAGCCGTATCAAACATCATTCTTTATGCCAATTTCTTAAACTACTATCACGTGACGCTAAACTTTCTTTAATAATTAGGATAATTTCATAAAATTTAGCAAATTTGTGCTGAAAAGTTGGCCAATAAGTACCATCCAGCTGTATGATTCTTTTGAAAACTTGAGCTAGAAACTGCTAATCTAGTTTGCTTGGCCTAACCAATACTTATGTATCTGCACGTCTTTTCACCTTATATGTTTGCTGCTCTAAATCAGCCGTCTTTAATTCGAATGACAAAAAGCTAAAAACGGTCTACTTTTACTCTTAAGTAAATCTGCAGTAAAAAACGTCAGACAGATAGCTCACGTGAGTGACTTTTTGCGTAGGCGTGCAAAAAAATGTTCGTTAGATCTGAGTGTTTTGTTGAATAACTTTCCACCTGTGGTTTATATTTACACCAAATGAGACTCCTAATTGTAGGTTCTAAAGTAGTATCAGTGCACCAGTTTTGAAAAAAAATCCATAAAATTTAAGTATGTTTCCGTACTTTCGGTGCGAAGAAAAAATTGGAAGAAACTCAATCGAAATTGGAGATGTTATATCTCAGTTATTTCTTAATAGATTGTCTTGAAATATGGTATGTGAAGTACGAGTCCAATAGGGCACAACCACCGAAAATATTTGATAGCTTGGATTAACACAGTCCGAGATACAGAAGGTGGAAAGTCGCTAAACTATCACTCCTGTTAATAACATACAGTGTATCCCGTAGATTGTTTTCTGTTCACAGTTTAAATAACAGGAGGCCATATGTGATAAGACAGCTTTTGTGCCACCTAATTGAGGAAAATATTATATTCCCTGCTGAGCTCGCGCTGCTCTCATATACTAAAAGTATATGGATATGTTTACATCCTACGTCATTTTTCCCCTTTAATGCTCTGTTTATTAAACAGAGTTCAGATGCTAACATATATCGTAGGTTATTTCAGTACAAATATGTTTAATCTTATGCTGTTCTTTCTCGTTCATATATTATCATAATGCTCATGAACAGATTTTTCTCATTGAATTAAACATAGTTTTGATTAACAATGATATTCTCGACGACTATTTGTCATCGTACCAAAAACCTACAAATTGTATTTAAAGAACACGTGTATATTTAGTTTGAAGCGTGTCGATATAATACGGATACATCTTTCGCTTTTTATCATTGCTGAAACAATATACTGCATACAGTCCTAGTCAAGATTCTGTAGCTTTTCAATTATTCTCGTACACTTTGTGACACCCCTCTCTCCCCCTAGAGGACTTGAGAAAATTGAACGTGTGACTTCACGTTAGGTTGGTATTACCTGAAGATCCGCTGATGTGGTTAGACCCAGGGCGAAAACTGTCAAGCTCCACTTCATCACGGTGGTTAATTCAACAATGTGGGACACAGAAATTCAATCAAGATGGAACTCAATAAAAGGATCGATAAAGTCCTGGAACATTCTTTTGTCACAAACAATGGCAAATAGTCTAAAATTCTCACCAAAAGTTATTTAAAGTGGGAAGTTGAAGAGTTTTTAAAAGTCTTTTCTTAAAACTACTAGATATTGTTAACACAATATTTAATAAGATAAGACAGATAAATATTAAAAGGAAGTTTAACATCAGCTCAATAGACTCATCCCAGTATTTATAAGTCGAGAACAGTATATCTTTGCAAAAGAAGCTTTTGTTATTTAAAGAACTGAAAAATACAATATGAAAAGAAACCCACAAAAGCAAAAAATAAATTATAATTAGTTTGTTATTTGAAGTTAAGCACAAAGCTACACAATGGGCTATCTGTGCTCTGCCAACTACGGGTATCGAAACCTGGTTTCTAGCGTTGTAAGTCCGCAGACACACAGCTGTGCCACTGGGGGGGCATTATAATGAGTAAGCGGGAACTTAATAAATGACGTCAGTTTTACAAAAGCCTAACATTTGTTGATCATAACCAATCATAGATTTGAAAGGTGTAATGAAAACTATTTAGATAAATGTGTTTTTGAAAATGATGTAACAATATGCCAAATATAAGTAAGCATTTCTAAGCTATAATTTATGGACATCACAGAGTCATAAAAACAGCATTGTAAATATAGTACTATATTTAATAGAATTTTAGTGTTCATTTCATCAGATTTCTTTATGTAAAATCTGCAGGGGATTTCACGGCAAACAGAAAATCCTCATAAAACTTGTTTGTTTGTTGAATTTTCTGAAAGCACGTCTTCCAGTGACATAATTACTCTGACTTCAAATAGAATACCAACAGCATGTCTTCCAGTGACATAATTACTCTGACTTCAAATAGAATACCAACAGCATGTCTTCCAGTGACATAATTACTCTGACTTCAAATAGAATACCAACAGCATGTCTTCCAGTGACATAATTACTCTGACTTCAAATAGAATACCAACAGCATGTCTTCCAGTGACATAATTACTCTCTAACAAGATAACAACTACATAATGTCTTATAACGAGATAACAACTACATAATGTCTTATAACGAGATAACAACTACATAATGTCTTATAACGAGATAACAACTACATAATGTCTTATAACGAGATAACAACTACATAATGTCTTCTAACGAGATGACAACCACATAATGTCTTATAGCGAGATAACAACTACATAATGTCTTATAACGAGATAACAACTACATAATGTCTTATAACGAGATAACAACTACACAATATCTTATAGCGAGATGACAACTACATAATGTCTTATAGCGAGATAACAACAACACAATGTCTTATAGTGAGATGACAACTACATAATGTCTTCTAGCGAGATGACAACTACACAATGTCTTCTAACGAGATAACAACTACATAATGTTTTCTAACGAGATGACAACTACATAATGTCTTATAGCGAGATAACAACTACATAATGTCTTCTAGCGAGATAACAACTAGATAATGTCTTATAGCGGGATAACAACTACATAATGTCTTCTAGCGAGATAACAACTACATAATGTCTTATAGCGAGATGACAACTACATAATGTCTTATAGCGAGATAACAACTACATAATGTCTTCTAGCGAGATGACAACTACATAATGTCTTATAGCGAGATAACAACTACATAATGTCTTCTAGCGAGATGACAACTACATAATGTCTTATAGCGAGATAACAACTACATAATGTCTTCTAACAAGATAACAACTACATAATGTCTTATAGCGAGATAACAACTACACAATGTCTTATAACGAGATGACAACTACACAATATCTTATAACGAGATAACAACTACATAATGTCTTCTAACAAGATAACAACTACATAATGTCTTATAGCGAGATGACAACTACATAATGTCTTATAGCGAGATGACAACTACATAATGTCTTATAGCGAGATGACAACTACATAATGTCTTATAGCGAGATAACAACTACACAATGTCTTCTAGCGAGATAACAACAACATAATGTCTTCTAACAAGATAACAACTACATAATGTCTTCTAACAAGATGACAACTACATAATGTCTTATAGCGAGATGACAACTACATAATGTCTTATAGCGAGATAACGACCACACAATGTCTTCTAACAAGATAACAACTACATAATGTCTTCTAACGAGATAACGACCACACAATGTCTTCTAACGAGATGACAACTACATAATGTCTTCTAGCGAGATTACAACTACATAATGTCTTCTAACAAGATAACAACTACATAATGTCTTCTAACGAGATAACGACCACACAATGTCTTCTAACGAGATAACAACTACATAATGTCTTATAGCGAGATGACAACTACATAATGTCTTATAGCGAGATAACAACTAC